>NC_046979.1:22883490-22915990 GCF_009769545.1 Cyclopterus lumpus
CTTAGGGCAGAAATCCATTTAGCTCCACTTGAATGACTTAAGCCCCCATTCGCTGACCTTTTATAACTCAGAGTCGGGGGGGGGGCCTTAAGGAGAAATGAATCTTGTACAAATACACGCGAATGGAAATCAATAAGCATTTTCCACAGCTGTTTGCCCTCGTATTTACCATTTGCAGACAGGTCAAATATACCTAAATCCCCCTGGAATAACTTTTACCCCACAAAGAGCTGGCGCCAGAATGACTTCGTCCATACCAAATACTCGAGGGTGAATGCTTCTGTCGATAGCAACGTTCCAAAGGTTAGTTCAAGCTGAGGGACCGCATCTCTTTACCGTTACCCGTCAAGGAATTGGAAAGGTGAGACTCCAGAGATACATTAGGTACATCCAGCGAGGATGACATTAAAGATTAAGCAGTCTGTCGTGTTAAACATGCCGTCACAGCTCAGGATGCTGCTCCTGACACGATTGCAGCAAACTGTAGTCCTCCACATACACGGGAAGAGAATAAGCCCCTCATTCGCATGCAGAAGGGGAACCGTTCACATTTACATAATGCTAATGTAACATTCACCACCAGTGATTTGGAATACACTGATATTTTCTGCCACTCAAATACTAATTTTCCACCAAGTGCTTATTAGATGCAGCATCAAAGTTGAAGTGAGTTGAAAACATTGCTTAAATGTCTCTCGTGGTTTGGCTCATACCACATGGTGGATGCAAGATTCTTGCTACTTGCTGCCCTCTTTCCCCACGTGTGCCGACTCTCCCCACTATCACTCTCCAAGGAAGGCATTGTAATGGTTTGAAAACCAATGTCTCTCGATAGAAACCACATGCTTCATCACATGAAGCCGTACGCCACAGCTCTAGCTCGAGGGCGGCCATGCAAGAAGGTGACACCAATGAGCGCAATGTCCAATTTCTGGTTTGACTCGTGGAGCCAGTTAACCTGCTGCGACAACAATAACCAGCCAAATAACCAACATAAAGTGACTTATCCAACCAACAGAATTGCCCAGTAATTTAAATGAGCTGGCAAAACCTAGAATGAGTTCAACAATCAGAACAAGTCCAACCAGTTGGAACTGGTTGTCTAATGAAGTTTTCCAATTGCCAGAATAAGTGGACTCAAATAATTACACTGGATTGTTCCACAACGGCATGAAACCCTGTGAGACGTCCAGTGAGTGCAGCCGAGCGTCCTGCAGCTACTGTACACAGCTGATTGGTTCAACACCGACAACTTGCTGTCCGTAGACCAATGGGATTCTCAGAAGGCTCCATTTACCATCTTCGTCTGATCGTCCTGCTCGATAACAGCCGACCACCAGCTCCTTCTCCCTCTGTTGCTTTGATGTCCTCACTCTTTTATCCGCTCTGTATTGGTGCTCCGACTGATTCCTTTGAACTGCGTATTGATTGCGTTGGCCTGTCCGTCATTAACGGCACCTGAAACTCCCCAGATGTGTCCTGCTTCTCCTGTTATTTGATGAATTGATGGATTTCTTTCGAGCCCCCCACCCCCCAGTGCTCACCCGTCTGCCATTTGCCTCCGTTGTGGTGTTTATTATCTGTGTTACGTTCTCTGTTGCATCTCATCACACTACGGTTGGCTTTTGTTCTACTTTCTCTGGTGATGTCTTACTGGCTGCCTTTCATCATGATGCCCCCTACGGGCGCATTCAGGCCGACATTAGCAATACATTAACAATAAACCAGGCTCCTCATTCATTTCAATGAGGCCGCTACATTGGTGCAGCAGGGGTGCAGCTGCCGAATGCAAAGCAGTCTGGGAAAAAAGGTTCATCCTGGTCCCTTTTCAAATAAGCCCCGGCGTGATAACGCTGCCCCAAAGCAGAACAAACTGCTGCGAGTTGTCTGTGTCTGAGAAGGCTTCCAACTGGTCTCGCTGGTTTGCATTTCTTTCTCTTGCTCTGTACCCAGAGGCAACACTCCACAACCACTCAGCCCCTTGGGTAGTGTTGCCAGAGGGCTATTGTTGGCCCAAATGGGCCCAAACAGGGGCTCATTGCATTCTGTAAGACCATGACTAATGAATCCCCATTAATTACACTGTAATCAAGATTCTTCATAGAAAAAAAAGCATACAAAACACCTTTTATATTTTCATGGTGTGGATATAACAAAAAACTAATTGTTTCCATTCTTTTACTTTTATAGTCCATAACATATGAAAATGAGTTCATGTTGAGCAATAAAAGATTCCTGGTGCATCCATAGTTCCCAGGACTTACAATGTTGCTCTATGTTTGAGCATATACATATGAATACACATTCACAAAGACAGGACATGGGCAAAAACCTCTAGGAAATGACCAATGAGGGGGGGGGGGGGGGGGGGGGGGGGGCTGGCAGGGCCGCGCCTGTGATCAACAGCTCACAGAGATAATAGGGGGGGGGGGGGGCTGGAGCAAGGGGCCTTTATTGTTCTCCACGGCCCCTGAGCTGCACTGTCGTTAAAGGGGGGGAGGTGGTTAAAGCTCTTCCTCAGACCACCTGTTGTCAACGCCTCTCCTCCCACCACCCCCACCCCTCATCCTTCTGCTTTTGTCCTACTGACCCTTTATGACACACACACACACACACACACACACACACACAGTACTGGTCGCACTCGTCTTTAGTATGGTCTAATTAATTCATGGCTATCCTCTGGAGGAGGGTTTGGCTGGTGGGTCCAGCAGACGGACGGATCATACAGGGGGGGGCACTCCGGCCATCTGATCCCCTTCGCTTCAGACCAGAACGGCCACCGGCTCTGTCCTCCACGAGGCTGGGACCTGCAATCCCATTAGTGAAGCACGAGCACAGCTCGGAGCTCACGAACGTAGACGGAAGCATCATCGAGCAACTGAGAACGAAGAGTTGAGTGCGTGAGAGGTGATGGTGTTGCTGTATCGCTCCCTCCTGGCTCAGCGGGCCAAATGCATATGCACACAAATCCATTCATGCGCGGACACAATGAAGCACGAGCACGCACACATCCAGGGCTCCACGGGACGTCTCCGCTGGAATGAAGCAGACGTGTGCAGGAGGTAGCAGGGAAACGAGACTTGACAAATGGGTGTGAAGGGCCAAGTGTTTCGGACAGCTGGGGGAAACATGGTCACGCTCCTGTAGATGCAGGGAGGGCTCCACCGCTCACTGACTGCCATCCAAAAATATATTGTGATCAATATTAGCAGCAAGGATGTTGATGTGGTTAAATGCATAGATAAGGTGATGAATCATCAATAAGAGAGCTCTCCTTACCGGCTAGGATTCATAAAGTTGGATGAAATTAGTGTACAGACTGTAAAGCCCTCTGAGGAAAATTTGTCCTTTGTGATTTTGGGCTATACAAAATAAACTGAATTGAATTGAATAGGTGTGAATGAATAATGTGAGCACTGCTCATTAAAGCCATCTAAGGACTGATTCTAGAAGAATTATAAGAAAAGAAACTCGGAAGGTTCAGTTTAAATGTTGGACAGGTTAACAGGTGACTGACAGACTCAGAAAAAAGGTTTTAAAAGCAAAACCAGATAAAATCGTGAGTCTCGTAACAGCTGAGCAGATAAAATCAGCTCATTCAAAGCAGAAGTGAAGGCCAACAGCTACAAGCAGCTCTTTGAGAGCAGGTTTGAAGATAAAAATAACAGTTATACAGTTTAGGCTAATAGGAAGAGAGGCGCTTGAAGGCTTTATTCCAACATTACTTGGAGACATCTTTTCCTTCCAGGAAAAAGCCTCTTTTAAACACGGCATGAGTTTGGGGGACTTTATAAAAAGCATGCACCTGCTGGTTAGAGCAACACTGACATACTCCAGTATTCACCCCAGTAACAGGTGTCTACAGGAACTGACAGCAGGTCAGTGCTCACTTAGCCTGCAGGTACGGTCTGTGTAGATGTACAGATCAGTGTGACTGCTCTCCACTGTGTCTGACCGCATGCACCGCCGAGCTCCAATCACAACCCATATGGCTCCACACCGCCGGGGTTAATAACAGGGACAGAGGGCACGGCCAGCGCAGGGAGGAGCTGGTGGGGGTTTGCTTTATCTCTTGTATCAGAGCCAACCAGCCCACGCTTCTCTCCTACGATAACTCTTTCCAAACACCAAACTGACCCCCAACACACAAAATCCTTTCCCCATCTCCAAGTCCATAAATCCCTGAAATCCATTATTTTTGTGCACACAGGGCTCAGTGTGAGAGGTGTGTGTGTGTGTGTGTGTGTGTGTGTGTGTGTGTGTGTGTGTGAAGGAGACAGAAAGGGAAAGGACAGTGCTGCTCAGCTGTTTCTCCCACACTGGCGTCTCGGATTACGACGGTTGAGAAAGTTGGTCGGACCCCCGTTACAAAGATTTCAGGATGTGCACGCCCACACGAGGAAGACCGGGAGTTTCATCACTTCTTCACCTGTTTATTCCCCCAAATTCCACGAGGCAGCTGCAATCTCGACACTCGAAGGCCCGACCTCCAAACGACCTTAGCAAGAAGAATGCGGATTTGGTCCGGGGGGCCTTCTACCCCAGTCAGCATCATTTGAAATGCCTTTGACTCCGCCCCCAAGCACCTTAGAGAAAGCAGCACCTCCTCCACTCCCCTGTTAGCTTAAATATTCATGAGCCATAAAGCCAGGCGCTGGCAACATAGCAGGAATAATAAAAACGTCAAAGGTATAAAACACTCGAAGAAGTCGCTCTGAATGTCAAACCCCCACCCAGGGGTGTCTGGCCCGGTAGTTCTACTGTGGCTGATTGACTGTTATGCCTCTGACATTAATTGGCACCTGCTCCTGGCACAAAACTTTTGCGTTTTCAGGATCAAATAATTTCTTTTAATGCGTGAAATCGGACACGTGGTCCAGGATCCGTCCTCAATGCAAGATAATGGAACGTACAGGCTTACTGCTGCATGGACTGTAGAACTTTAGGCCACACATCTTCACACGCACTTCTTTTCATCCGACACCGGTGACACATTTTCAACAATGTTTGTTTAAAAGAAATGCAAAATAACTACGGCAAGCTGCCAGCTCCACCATGCGAGAGGTTAAGCTCCACCCACTGAAGCTTGAAAGGACTCATGCGTCAAACACCCATTCGGCAGATGTGTCATCAACAATAAGTGGGAACTGTTCCAGATGTAACTAAGCAGAACCATCTCTAATGAGTTATTGAGGGCCTAATTGTGAAGGAAGAACTGGTGTGCACACACTTCTAGTGGGACAACCTTAATGAAAATGTATGAAGCATTCTGAATGAATGTAATGTGTATTAAAACTCGCTGAGTCACCGTTAATGGTCTGTGCTATAGAAAGGACACTGTGACCTTCTGGTGTGAGAGGAGTTCTGGAAAAGCTTGGGTCGGACTGGAGGGTGAGGTCTGAACAGGTCAGGGGAACTTGGAGGCTCTATGGGCGCCATCTTTGTGGCGTTGCTCTACAACTGGGTTTATTAACACACTGTTGGGTGGGGTGTGCTTCCTGTTTGCAGTATTTCTAAATATATACGTTCATTTTAAAAGGTGCCAGGGACTAATGAGAGTGTTCAACCAAAATAGAGTCTATTCATCAGCTAAAGACTGCAAGCATTGTTTTGAACTACTTCATTGAGAGCCGTCTTTATGTCAGTTCATATAGTATTTAAGTACTTTCCACTGAAAGACAATCAGGTCCCATGAGTAGCTCTGTTCATGAGTTATAATAATTCATTTAAAAACTTTGGCATGATGTCGATGTATGTTCATCATTCTTAATTGGACTATTTTTGGTGATGTTGGTGTTGGTCTCACCCAGGGGTTTTGAAGTGAAGTGGCATGTGCCGTATTGACGTGAGGGTAAACAGTAAGTTGAATTATCACATCACAGTTTTAATCTCCAACAGATCATTTGATTCCACCCATATAGGCAACTTGCATAGAAACATGTTCCTCCATAATCAGGACATTGTTATTCAATACAAGAAGGCTGCCATCTGAGTTGAGGTCCTAATTCTCCCGGGAGGGTACTAGAGTACGAGAGGCAGGGAAGGGCGGGTCTTCACAAAATGTAGGCGGGGAAAAGAATCAATGGAACTTCCCACTGGCCAACGCTCCATTCAGGACAAGGTGACCGGTGGGATGTGAGGAGCACTAACCCTCGCTACTGAAGTACGAGCAGACTACAGCAGAAGATCTCCATGAAGAATCTGCTAAATGTTGAGTTTTTCTACCGCCACCTTTTAAGCCTGCACAAGGGGTTTGATCTTCAAGAGGACAGATTGCAGGTGACAGATAACCTCAAAGCCGAAATCCACAACTGTGTGCACTTTCAGAACTACAACTAAGATGATGGAGTGTGTTGTGTTATGTTGGTTTCACTTCTAAGGACTCGCTCATCAACTGCCGCTTCAATCCTTCATGGAAATGCCTCGACAGGCTGTCTGCAGCGAGAGCTTTGAAGGAGTTCTTCAGTCTTCAGCGCACAAAGAGATTAACTCGCCTCGTGAAGTAAACCACTTCCAGACAAACAATCCAGTCAGGTTTGTTTGTCAGCACAATTCTGCCAGTTCATCCTCCATACTGCAGCTCAGTGGCCTTCCCCACCCCACCTGCCCCCTTGCCTGCGGCAGATGGACCGTGAGGGGTTAAACCTCCTGAAACCTTCCACCCTTCCCACTGTGTTGGCTCCCAAACCGATACCAAATATACACAACTCTTCTCCCTCTCCGTTTGACCCCGGTGCTTCCAAGTGACACCGTGCCACAAAGCGACATCTTGCGCCTGCTCTGGTGCCTCGCTGAGGGCTTATGTGCCCGTGGCCTTATCTCCGGTCCCATTGGTGCCATGAAAGGGGGGGCGGGGGACGTTAAGAGCTGGCACTGGCTCGGCTTTGGCACTGGCCACTGTTTTGTTCTGTGTAACCTCCCTGTGCATGTTTGAATGTCACTTCCTGAAGGACCACAGCATCAGGAAAGAAATTGATATGCAGGAAAACAGAGGGACAGCTGCGAAAGACACACAACAAACCCACAGAGCCTAGTCTGAGGTCCAGTCCATGTCGGCCCAGCTGGAGAACCGAGATGTTTTATCTTGAGCCATGCCGCCAGAAACTTGTGAAGCTCTGTTGATTTAATTTAGGGTAAAAACGGTGGTTATAATTTAATGCATCTGGGAGGGGCACTCTGAATATATTAATGCAGAGATTTGTACTTCCTAGCAGGAATGTAGCTTAACATGGAAGTGAAAGCAGTACAGTAATAATGTTTTGACCAATAAACCAATGAATATTCCTGATAAATAATGGTGATCTCAATATAGACCAGAATAATCGTGGTCGTCATCATAATCGCACAGCCCTCGCATTGGCCCCTCCTCTGCTGCTTTGCTCTTGTTCTAACCAGCTGTGTTGTGCGTGCTTCACAACCCTCAGGTTGCTCGGCTTATATCACCAACTCCCCCGTGCTGATATCTAACCAGGCCAGGAGCGAGGTGAAAGGTACATCTAAAAGAAGTGACGAGCACACCTCACATATCCCCGGCAGTTGATGGAGGATGGAGGATGAGTCATGGTCTGTTTTCCTGTGGAGGCCGTCGGGGGAAATTCAGCCTCATTATTAAGTTAGGGGCTGGAGCCTTTCAGGAAGATATGATGCCTGTCCGGGAGGGGTTTGACAGGAGTCTAGAGTTTCACACACTTTCTTTAAAGGGGAACGTTCATCTTCAGCTGCTTTGTGTTAGTGGGATGAGAAATTCCTGAGCTGGTTTCTGTTTTAAAAGGGAGGATTATATTAGGGATTTGAGAAAATGTATAAATATTGAATGGTGTTTCTGTGAAAGCAACTAAAAGAATGCTGCTTCGACACAAGTGCACCAGCATTGTGACGATATGTCGTGTTTTTTGCCCTGGGTTTACCAGCCTGGTCAGTAACCCCCCTGTCATCGCAGACCCTGTTAACCTCATCTGCTCTCCAATCAGCTCATTCCCCTCACCTGAGGGGCCACAACTGGTTCTCATCATTCTCATTTTGGACTTTCTAGTGCCTTCCGAATTTCTGCTTGTGGGTTCAGAGTTTTTTACATCATTACAAAATGAGACATCGAGGCAAAGTCAAAGCCAAGAGAATTATTAATATTGTTTAACCCTTTCAGATCGCATCCCCGCTTATATTGAGCGCCTATTTACAAATATAGGAAAGAAACGCCCCCAAAAATGGACCAACCGACTTCAACCAATGATATTGTGTCGTCCGTCCATCCCCCAATCCGTAAATTGTAGTGAGGGGAGGCATGTGTCACAGTCCTCTGTAGCTCCGTATCTAGGCCCGCCCACTTTTTACCCATCCAATCAAATGTGAAGGATGTGACTTGTGTACAGAGTCTAAACCGCTCAAATATTTTGTTTCACTGGGGAACAGTCACAGTACAGGAGATAAAGACGCTCTGAATTTTGAATGACAGGGCTGTCAACATCAACATAATGATCGTCCATAATTCAGCAGCTCGTTTGTAGTCCAGCTGCTGCTGTCAAAACAAAGATATACTTCATAATGATATTCTAGCTAAAAGAAATGGCGAGTAGATCTAATTGGCCTGATCTGCATTCCACTAAAGTGCCACTGTTCACAAGCAGCCTCGTCATGGAGAGAGAGGAAGAAACCACAAGGCGTCTGTTGGAATGGAGACTCGCCACTTCGTCGTACTTTCAGGGAGTATCATCTGCCAGAGAGAAGTGGCCTTTCCTTCCCCTGCGAGAACATTTTATTGTATTTTCTTACTTTTATGTCCAGTGGCGACAACTGTTATCGCTTCGCAGGAGCTCGCTGCCATCCATCTACATTAACAGGCCAGGTCGTAACACGACAGAGGCCAGGCTCTCTGGGGTGGGAAGAGATAGGATGCAAGGGGGTGCAAGTTGCCAGGAGATCTGACACCAAGGTCAGGTCTTAAGTTAACTCAGCCGAGAAATGGCCATGATAAGAGACCAGAGAGCCCTTTGAAGCTGCCTCTGCTTTTGTATCTGCGGCTGAATCATTATTACTTGTGAAACGATCTGTGATTGAATGCGTTTCTTATTGCCGTAGCAACATGATGCATGACAGCTGATATGTGGACAAGCACCCATCTTCACTTGCCTGTACACAGACTTGTGTTGCATGACACATGATGTTTCTTTGTGTGACGTGTCTCCAGCTCTACGTTTCCTCTACAATGCCTTTACTGTCCTGGTTGCGTCACATATTCTCTGTGCTTTGCCATTTCCCATGTGTGTTAGCGCAGAGCAGCATTCCCTTTCTGTTTTTTGGTTCAATCGCAGCCGCACACACACACACAACTTCTCTCTTTGTGAGGACACTCACTGACCACGACTAGGGCCCAACCCCAGTACACCCCTGCATTTAATGTAATTCCATGTCTCATTTCCCCCCTGATGGCACGTTTAGTGACGTTTAGTGCCATCAGCAGTCCAGCAGCAAAGTTGTTACCGCTCCTCTGGCAGGGTTTTCTGTCATATCTGGCTTTTTGCGTCTGTTTACACATACACCAATGACTACTGATGTCGTATCGCAGCCTTTTAGGGCGTCCCATTTCATGGGTCTAGTGAAAAGCAAGGGACACTTAAAAACGAGAGATGGGGTAAAAAATAAAAAATTGAATAGGCCCTAAATGCCTAATCTCCAATGTAACCGTTACTTAAACCTAACCTGAACCTTAAAGATGTCTGAACCCTTAAGCAGGCCTTTGAGGCCAAAATGTCCTCACTCCGAAGGTCTAAAACTCAAATTGGTTCCTTTAGAAAGAAAGAAGTTCTAGTCTCACACACACACACACACACACACACAGCCAAATAGCAAAGCCTGAATAGCAAAAAATTAAAGACTTACTTGCCACCTCCAGTGATGCATTGCGACTGACCGCTTCGCCCAGGTAGTTGCGTGCCACGCACACGTAGACGCCTTCGTCGGGTTTGCTCCGCCTGCCGTGTACGATTCGCAGGAAGAAGAGGGAGCCGCTGGGTAAGAGCATCCGGTGGGACCGAGGGTCCTCGCGGTCCGTCTCCACGCGCTCCCCGTCTTTGTACCATTCCACCATTGGAGTCGGCCGTCCCTCTGCCTTACAGTTGAGGGTGGCCGGCTCGCCCTTGGACACGATCAGATCAGACGGGTGCTCTACGACCCGGGGAGACGCATCCTCTAACCTGGGCCGGGATCCTGGGGGGCAGAGGGAGGGGGAAGGAGGAAGTTTGAGTCCATCATATAGGGCACCATTTTTTGTTCTGATGGTGCAAACATGATTATGAAATATGAATGAGTCAGCAACAGGACAACGGGAAAGGAATTTGGGGTATAGCTACAGCCAACATATCTCCAAACCAGAGCCATTTGGTGTTTTAAAGCCGACAGACAACCAATCGAGAAGAAGATTACAAAGCTAACTGTGTTATTGAGAGTTGTTAAGGGTATTTAAAGAGTTGTGAAGATGTGAAGAGTAAGGACTATAATGAACAACATGAAAAGCCTTTTTTAACATTCTGGCCACTGTGAACAAGAGGCACAATTAAACGGCCACAGAGAAACACAATGTTATCACGAAGCGAGCATGTAATGTAATTACCTGACAGTTACGTTCAACACATGAATCTAGAGGACGTGTGAAATTAAATGCTCTTCATTCGGCATCCATGAAACCAGAGCCAGATTCTCCGGCAGTGGAGGGGAAGCAGGAGAGAAGTAACCATGGCAGAACGGTGCTCAGCATGAGCTCATGGGAAAGTAGGGGCACTGAAATATTCAGATATCAAACATACCAACTCACGATACTGAGGACATTTAAACTGGTGTTTTCTATTGAGCACAATCATATGCAAAGCACTGCGTGTTTCTGTATGTTACTTATCAATATCACATTATATATTGTGTTTCTGGTCAGAGCCTGCAGACTCGCTAGCTGTCCTTGGAAAGTCTGATTGAAAGAAAGAAATGAAGACAGAGAAAGAAGCAGACAGACACGTGGTAATTCCCACAGGCTTTATTTGCAAGCTTTGAAATTGCTTTTTTCCCCCTCCCCTCTATCTTTCCTCTTCCTCCTTCAAATCGAATGACAGCAGGTTGGCGGTACAATTATGTATGAAACGCAATGACACAAGCTGAAGCACCATGAGGCACACGTGGAATTTCCCCCTGGAGAGCATATGAAAGAAGTCTTGCCAGGTTTTTTGTATAATTAGTTTTATTTAATTTAGTTCCAGTGATGATTGTTGCAGCATTCGTGACTTTGCAACAGGGAATTTTATGTCCTTTTTAAACTAAAGACATTTTTAACGGGTTTTTTTTAACAGCAGGGTTTCCTCCTGCCTTCTGCCTCCTGCCTATTGATGCCTCCCCTCTTTCTCTATCTCCTTCTGTTTCATGGATTGTGGAGGTCTTGATCGTGGTCCATGCCTACTACTAATTATTCATACATTTCTGTCATATTCATTGAATGTGTTGTCTGTAATGCTTTTCCCCCCTGAAAGTGTTTTTACTTTTCTTTGGGAGTTGTTCCTGATCCGATGTGAGGTCAAAGGTCAGGGATGTCGTATGTGTACAGATTATAAAGCCCTCTGAGGGGAGTTTGTAATTTGTGCATCTGGGCTATACAAAATAAACTGAATTGTCCAACATCAGTGCCCGACCTCCCGAACAACTCTTTCGGCTAAACCTTGTAGAGAGCTGCTCCGGGCCGTCCAACTCCATATTAATGACAATGGCTTTAGATGGTCAGGTGTCCCCTTACTTTTGATCCATTAAATAAGAATTAAACAGAATATTGGGTGAACAGAGAACACTGAAAAATAAATACAAAAAAGAAGACAATGCCACTTCTGATCAGGTAGAGAAAGAAGAAGTTTTGGGTAACTCTCAAACCTCCAAGAGGTCATCAAGATAGCAGCTTGTTTCCTGTGTTCTTCCTCTCCTATGGGAAGGGAATGTGCCTCGGGCACAGGTATAACAGTGTAATCAGGTCCAACATAAAGGACAAATAGGGTCGTAATGGTTCTTCTCACAGGTGCATGAATGAGAAGAGGGTCAAAGGTTCAGTCTTTCCTGATAACACCTGATAAGAAAAGCAGTCAAAATTCCTGCCCTCAAAGTGATAAATCCTCTGTGAGGTTTTGGGGGATTAAGAACTCAGCTAAAGTTCTGATGGGAATATAGAGTACCGTCTGATGGCCCTGCTCTCAATGCAGAGCATTCACCAAAAGGGAGCTATAGGACTCTCTGAAGAAAGAGGAAATGCTATTGAGGCTTTCAAGTTATATCTAGGTTCAAATTGCAGCTGGGTTTATGTCTGCCATCCAAGCACACAGCCGAATGTGATCAGATACACCTTCCACAGGTTTATTTCACTGCCTTTGTCCCTTTCTTTTTTAAACTAGAAATGTACAGTCTATTGTCTTGGGGCTATAGCTGGCATCAGCTGAATGGCAGCTCAATCGTTTCCAAACCAGTGTATGAATTTAAACAAAATATTCAAAAGTGAAAGTGAAACTACTTTCTTTCCCCCCAGTAACCATACCGCATTTCCTGACGATCACAGTTTTAGAAAACGGATACTATATCACCACTGATGTGCTTTTGACAGTCAATACAAACATACTCCATATGTACTAGACTTGTAAATAATATTACTATTTGAAAAGCCTTTAAGAGCCGACTCATACATTTTACAGGCCATGCTGGTTGGAGCCATGTGGAAATGTAAAGCGAAGGCTTTTAAAGAAGAACAGACCACCATGTTGACTGAGCTAAATACATTGAACACCGGCTCTGAGAGATGATGTGATGATTCCTCCACGTGAACTTAGTCTTGATGAAATGATCCCAAAGATGATGAGACATCTCCTGAACCTACACTGATAGCCCTGTCCTGATAGGGATCTTTGCACACCTCCTTTGTGCCGCTGCAGGCTGTACATTAGTATGAGTGCAATGGCACAGATCCGCATGTTGATAGCGACTGACTGCCACTGCCACACAACTCAAGGACATTTGAATGCCTAAGCGGCGTCGTATTCCCCGGCTACAGAGCCCACAGTGTAGAGATGAGGCCGGGGCTGGAAAAGAGGAACTCAAATTGGGTAAAATGGACAGCTGGAGTCTGAAGAGTACGACTGGCTGTCTGGAGCAGGTTGTCGGAAAGTCTGGAGCCTCTGAGGACCCATTAGGTCCGGGCTGTGGTGTGATACAGCAGGATGGCAGCAACTCTTAAAGCTACATGTGAGCTAATGAAACCGCAGGGATGCTGGAGTCCCGACTGTGAGAGGGTGTTTGACAAGAACGGTGCGTTGAGATGAGATGATTTACTTTCTAAAATCCCATGCCAAAAGAGAAGTGTGATTTCCCTTGTAGCATTGTATCTGACAGCTGTCAGTCATCGATGGTTGTGAAGATGTATTATCTGGCCTACTGTAATCTTTGACAATGCAAATGGACAAGGGGTGACAAATGAATACAACGACCTGCATGTGTCTCTCCACACAGGGCTAAAAGGCCCAGTGAATGATTTGCTGAATATGAAAATTAATATGCTATAGCCTTTACAGTTACCAGATCCAAGCCCAAATAAATGGGAGACCCATTCAGCCAAATTGGAAAACAATGAGGCCCTTGCCTCAGCTGGAAATGTGTATCTCTAACTACAAAATCAAACACTTGAATTTTTTCCCTTGTGGTGTAATTATATGGCTGATTAATCCAGCAGAGAAAACAGAGCACTGCTTTTAAAAGATCTTTTTATTAACTCTCGTCTCCTCTGCTGTGTCTAAAACTGACGCAAAAAGGCCAATGTGGTCCACTCTGTATGTAGATTACATCAACACATCGAATTACTGTCCAACAACCTCAAAGTCATTATAACTGGGGGGGTCTAAAGTGTGACAGAGAAATAGTGCACAAGACAAAAGTGCAGAAAAACAAATAAAAAAGAATGACATGTGAACAAAACCACCACAGGGAGCACAGACTGCTGCTGCGATGTCCTTTCTATAATGGAGGACGACAAAGTGCTGAGGAAGAACTTTTTCTCATCTGGGAGAAGAACAAGTGGCTCGGTTGTGTGATGCTGATATAAATCTAAAACAGAGAACCCCTGCCAAGGATCTACAGTGGATTACCCCCACCCCTCCTCAGCTTTATTTTACCACAACACACTAGTGGGCTTTCATCAGTGAGAAGATTGACTTCCTCTGAAACAGTAGAACAACACCCAGTAACTCACACACATCGCTCCCGCCTACAAATGCTGCTAGTATTGGGTGGGGACTTAAAGTGATATCAATACTTCTGACTGCAATGATCAACTTGAAAATGAAACTTAAAGTCCTAAAATAGAGAATTTGTTTTGCTCTATTTTCATACCCAATAAGTCTTGCATTAAAAGATACTGTGTGATGATAATGCAGCCTCTTCTGGCATGAAAACGATTCCGCTCCAATTATGCAGAAATAATCCCCTGCTCAGAAGTCACAGGTCAAATGACAGACTGTCAACTCGCTCCGAGCATGAGATCAGAGATGTGCTGCTGTCGGCAAAAGGCCCCCGGACAGTTAATCATTGAAAAAGGAAAACTGGGACGGAGAAGTGAATAAAAAGAGTCGCAGAATGGGTTCTCGATCAGATCTTCTGATTCGGGATATGGAGAGCTGTGAACATCATTTTGCTTGACAAGCCAGTCACATTGGGTGACTCAACAGCTTTAAATGTAAATCTGCCTTCTTTCGTCCCCAGGCCGCAGTTCAGAGACACCATTTCCCAAACACAGATGGTGTAATGCACAGATGATGGCCCGACTCGTGCCATGAAATCCGTGAGGCCCTTGGGCACTTGTTCTGTCGGATTCGAAAACGACTCGATCTCGAGGTCAACAAAGAGAAAAGCCCTCACACCTACTTACCAACTGTTTCACTGCTGAAGGTCCTGCATGCTAACCACCCCCAAGCCAACACCCCCGACTCATGGAAGGTGTATTCTGCTCCCTACGCCCCCCGAGCCAACCCCCCACGACTCATGGAAGGTGTATTCTGTTCCCTACGCCCCCCGAGCCAACACCCCCGACTCATGGAAGGTGTATTCTGTTCCCTACGCCCCCCGAGCCAACACCCACGACTCATGGAAGGTGTATTCTGTTCCCTACGCCCCCCGAGCCAACACCCCCGACTCATGGAAGGTGTATTCTGTTCTCTACGCCCCAGCGAGCCAACACCCCTGGCTCATGGAAGGTGCATTCTGTTCCCTACGCCCCCGCAAGCCAACACCCCCGGCTCATGGAAGGTGCATTCGGTTCCCTACGCCCCCGCAAGCCAACACCCCCGGCTCATGGAAGGTGCATTCGGTTCCCTACACCCCCGCAAGCCAACACCCCCGGCTCATGGAAGGTGCATTCGGTTCCCTACGCCCCAGCGAGCCAACACCCCTGGCTCATGGAAGGTGCATTCTGTTCCCTACGCCCCAGCGAGCCAACACCACTGGCTCATGGAAGGTGCATTCTATTCCCTACGCCCCAGCGACCCAACACCCCGGCTCATGGAAGGTGCATTCGGTTCCCTACGGCCCCGCGAGCCAACACCCCCATCTCATAGAAGGTGCATTCGGTTCCCTACGCCCCAGCGAGCCAACACCCCTCGCTCATGGAAGGTGCATTCTGTTCCCTACGCCCCAGCGAGCCAACACCCCTGGCTCATGGAAGGTGCATTCGGTTCCCTACGGCCCCGCGAGCCAACACCCCCATCTCATAGAAGGTGCATTCGGTTCCCTACGCCCCAGCGAGCCAACACCCCTCGCTCATGGAAGGTGCATTCTGTTCCCTACGCCCCAGCGAGCCAACACCCCTGGCTCATGGAAGGTGCATTCGGTTCCCTACGGCCCCGCGAGCCAACACCCCCATCTCATAGAAGGTGCATTCGGTTCCCTACGGCCCCCCGAGCCAACACCACGGATCATGGAAGGTGCATTCGGTTCCCTACGGCCCCCCGAGCCAACACCCCCGGCTCATGGAAGGTGCATTCGGTTCCCTACGGCCCCCCGAGCCAACACCCCCGGCTCATGGAAGGTGTATTCTGTTTCCTGCGCCCCACAAGCCAACATCCCCGGCTCATGGAAGGTGCATTCGGTTCCCTACGGCCCCCCGAGCCAAAACCCCCAGCTCATGGAAGGTGCATTCGGTTCCCTACGGCCCCCCGAGCCAACACCCCCGGCTCATGGAAGGTGTATTCTGTTTCCTGCGCCCCACAAGCCAACATCCCCGGCTCATGGAAGGTGCATTCGGTTCCCTACGGCCCCCCGAGCCAACACCCCCGGCTAATGGAAGGTGTATTCTGTTTCCTGCGCCCCACAAGCCAACACCCCCAGCTCATGGAAGGTGCATTCTGTTCCCTACGGCCCCCCGAGCCAACATCCCCGGCTCATGGAAGGTGCATTCGGTTCCCTACGGCCCCCCGAGCCAAAACCCCCAGCTCATGGAAGGTGCATTCGGTTCCCTACGGCTCCGCAGGGAGAAAAGGACAGAAAGCCCCTGAGCCCCAGACTGGGTGAGACACGCCTTTCACTCGGCACCAAATAAATCAGGACCCCGCCGTACATCAGAAGCCTGCCCTCCTTATCACTCTGTGGTGAGTTATGGTAAAAAAGAAAGATTAAGCCATGCTCTGGCTTAGCAACTCAAATTAAGGCTAAGCTGAGCTAACCCTCACCCTGCACTCAAGATAACCAGCCTCCCACCCAATTCTACTTTAAAAAAGACATAGCTGTTAATGGCAAAGAAAAGTATTTTTAAGCTCAACTTCCAGTACAATAAACCTGGTGAGCAGACTGAGCTTTATCATCTTTAAAGAAGGGATGGGGGAGGGAGGGGAAGGGTGTAAGATGACGATCAAAGACAATTCAACAACTTCTCCCCCTAATCTGCAATTCTTTTTAGCGGGCTGGCTTCCCTCTCACAGAATACAGTATGTTGTTTTTACAGCTTTTCTACCTCCTCCTCCTCCTCCTCCTCTCGATTTCCACCACAGGAATTGATTTGCAAATGCACATAGTTAAATGGGCAGCAGTGAGGGAGGCAGGCTGGAGCTGCTTTCTCTGCAGCCTCCCACTCTGACCCTGTGGAGAGAACCAAATGAGGCCCTCGCATGAGAATGCAAAGTGCCAGCCATAAAGAGACGATCTTCTTAATTGAGCCTGTGTTGATGCTAAGCATCTAAATGGGCAGGGTCAACTTTGCAAAAGGAAATTGGCTGTTTTTAATGGTGTCTCTCTTGGGGCATTGAACAGATTCATGAGTAGGGGCTGGTGCTTCTTTCTTGTTTTGTCCTCCCTTTTAGAAGAGGGGGTTGTGGAAATTGGGAGCAAAGAGACCTAACCTCCAACGGCGGCTCCAAAGAAATGCCCTTTTCCACTAACAACTCGGCTTCATGCTCCCTCTGAGCGTGGCGGAGCAGCTGAAATGAGTTCTGGCTGGATGTGTGGGCAAGTCGACGAAGCAGAAGCAGCTTGCTGTCGATAGAGAGCAAACAGGGCTGTCTTTTCTGGTCCGACAGGAGCAGAGCTGAGCCGGATGGACCTACGTATGGCCCAGAGACTTGGGAGTTGATTAACTTGCATTTAGTTCCAAATACAGAAAACAACTCATCTCCTTTACATGGATGTTTCCACTTTTTTGCCGCACATTTCTGCTATGAATACGTCATATGTCAACATCCATGACCCGGACGACGGCTCGGCTAAACTATGTACATATTTAAGCATTCAGAGAACTTTGAATGCAACTTCTCAGAAAAGCTAGAGGACATGAATACAATCAGTGCCGCATCCTTCAAGTCATCACAAACCCTGCCGAGAGCCGTCAGTCTGACTTCCAGTAACATGGATTTGCTTTTGAACGAACAGCAGAGCAGCAACTGCACGTGGCGGCTAAACTCACACAGCTCACTGCGAGTGTTCTGCGTGATGAGAGGAAGAAGAGACAAGAGGCAGTGGAAGAGCACATATCTGAATGTGGTGACGATTCACGAGGGAGCAAACTGAAGAAAAACATAGAGATGGACGAGTTTTTACTCCTAGATTGTATCGAGCACAGCTGTCTGCCACCGAGCGCGTGATTTATTCTCGCTAAAGATCAGTCCGTTAAGGTTGTATGTGCTCTCTCCTTCGCTCGGGGGAGGACGGGCACGCCACAGGTTGAGGGAGGCCTAACACAGCTGTGGGGAAATGCCCCTGGCTTCCTGTCCCACAGCAGCATATTTCAAGATTAGCTCCTATTAGATGTGTGACCGCCCAGACACACACACACACACACACACACACACACACAGTTATCTGCTCCTGTCCGTCTGAGCGTGGAGGAAAGGCTCCAGACGGGACTTCCTGAGTCCACAACTCGGAAGAAAAACAATCGCGGTACCGCTGAAGAATGAAGTCAGGGGGGTTGTTTCTAATTTGAACTGTGAGCTCATCGTTTATTCTGAAGTTGAAACTATGGACATGAGAGACGTATTCATTGGACAGTGACTGATAGAGACAACTGCTCTGTCCTCTTTTTATTTGGATGAATTAGAACTGTGTGCTTACACAGGGCTCAACAGTCAGGGTTGCCAGGTATTTGCCACTGGCAACGCTTTTGAGAGACTGGTAGCCAACTCTTGGCCTCGGTTGCCATCATAAGCATCCAGGCAGCTTTGAGCTGAACAGAAAGCATGTACAACACACACGTCATGCACATGTCACATTCGTCAAAACTGCATTGTGTCTTTAATACTCAAAACATACAAATGTTCAGTTTTGGCCAACCAAAAGCTGATGCCTGGTTGCCGACATGGAAACCACTTTTAAAAGTTACAAAATATAAAGTTTCATTGATAAGTTCTTTGAAGATGATACACTGCAGGCACTGAGAGGAGACTACATCATGACAGCATAATTAATATGAATCACAGATGAACAATGTGTGACTGGAGGGGTGACGAGAGCCCTTATATTTAGGAGCGTGATAACATCACAGTGACAGATACAAATTGATAAATGCTCCCCTCACACACTGTCGAAGGGATTCGGAGGAACAATAGTTTCGAAGTCTAATTAAGACGAGAAGTGGAGAAAGCGAGGTAAAAGGGGGAAGTTTAAGGATTCAAACCCAGCTGCCGATCACTGAGCTGCACTTAAGAGATAACAAGTAGAGGACTCTAATTGCCTTGTCTCCTTTCTTTAATAAGCGCTTTCCCTTCAGGACATCCAGGCTGTCAATCATCCAACTGCCGCTACAGGAGGACAAGTCACTTGTTGTGTATCAACGCTCCCATTACCCAATAACAGGTCTCCAGCAGCTGTCACTTTTCAGAGAGAGCTGTCGCCGTCAGTTCGAAAGCCGGCCACTAAATCATGACAGCGGCTGTCAGACCCCCAGCATCACCTCGATCCTCGGCGCTGAAAACCATCCCTTGTGAGCTCTTTCCTCACACCGGGCGTTAGAGTGCCAGTTCCTTTTGTTGACTGTGGACAATGAAGGAAACTGGCATAACATGAAGACCGGACCGACGGTCTCGTCAGTGATGCTTGATGGAGAGCATGTGCTCCTGTTAGACGGGTGGTCCGACACCAAAGGCACAGCTATTGGGATTATTGTATTAACTTCATCGCTCTCCAAATTAAACAATTACAATAGCTGAAAAGTTATATTTGCATTTTGGGGTTAAACGAATAAATCAGCTTTGATTGATTGATTTGAATTTGCCAAAGTAGATAATGCAGTAAAACATCTCTTTGCAGTGAAGACAGTAATACAACGTTATTCATTGAAATTGAAGACTACTTGTTGACATTGGAAATGGTAGTTTGAATTAATATATAGCATAATAATAATTTAGCAAAAAGTATCAGATCTCTTTCAAGGAATTTACTGGTAATAATTGGATTAGTGCCTTATAATATATTATTACTATGGATAGCATGATGACATTTTTTTCGACTGAATCATGTTTGCCCAATATTTCATTGTTATTTGCTTAATGAAATATCATTTATATTACTTATATATACTTGTTTTGTTTGTTTGTTCACTGTGCCACACAATGCAGATGCATCTCCAAGATGGATACAATGATTGAGTGGATTGTAGACAGACACACACACACACACACACACACACACACACACACACACACACACACACACACACACACACACACACACACACACACACACACACACACACACACACACACACACACACACACACACACACACACACACACACACACACACACACACACACACACACACACACACACACACACACACACACACACACACACGAGACGAGGTTGGCAGATTGCTGCTGTTGATGCGGACGTCGAACCACTTTGATCCTTCGCCAGTGGCGAGGAGAACGTCTAGAGTTTGGGTTCTCAATGCAAACACAAAACCAACGACCTGTACGGTCCGGTTGGCCGCTCTGTCATCCCACGGTGTTTACGGCCTCGACAGGGCATCGCTCCATCTATTTACATATTATGACCCGCGACAGAGGGGTCCGCCCTCCTAGAACCATTGGAACTAATGTCCGGGGGCCATCCATCTGTCTGCAGCCCGATGTGGGGCACTGTGCCGGCCCCTCAGGCGCTCGCCGTCCAGACCTTTAAGGAGAGGGACTCGCTGACGTGTCCTGTCAGCGCTGGCTGCTGAATAGAGGCCCTGCCCGGCTCATTCCTTCTCCTCTGATGCCCGGGGGAGGAGTCTCTGCTGACCCATGGTGTGTTTACTTTGGCCCCGTGTGGCAGGAATGTGCAGCGGCGATATCAGAGCATCACAACCCCCTGCGGGGACGTGTTTTTCTGCATTTCGCTTCAGTCCAAAGCACAAATAAGTTGTTATTAATGCACCGCGAGGCGTCATCAAGCCGTTGCGTCAGGAATATTTGGGCCCGTGAAATTATATCATCACGGGGATTCGCAATGAGTGGCGGCTCAGTGACAAGCAGGAACCAAAAAAACACAGCGCAACCCAGGCTTTTCGATCACGCGCCTCTAAATTTAGCAAATTGTGGAGAAAAAACAAAACAACTAAGCTTCAAACGTCCATTCCAGCGCGTGATTAGCGCTGCTGATTCCGCGATGACAGGAAGAGGACGTTTACAGTGGTGTTATTCAGTCAGAGCAAACGAAGACTCACTTCCAGAAGGTGCAGCTCGCTTGTCGTGCATCATAAGCTATTGACGGGCTAATTGATCTGTAATGAACAGATGGGCAGGCGTGTGGGGGAGGAGGAAGGTGTCAGAAAGGGACTACAGAGCTCTCCCTGGCTGCTTCGTTCCTCTGCCGGAGAAAGAAAAGCAGACACGTAGTACAATGTATGTCGCATTGACTGAGACTAAAAGGTAGCTTTGGTATCTCTGGTTCTGATCTTCTCCGTCATGATACCTCCACTAACGGTGCTTCTTTGTGCCACCGGCAGGCTCAGAGACAACCCAGAGACATTTGAATTGAACCTTTTAATCGATCCGATGTGTTCATTAGAAGTCTCGCTCCAGAAGAAGTCTCGTTCTCAAACCGTATACTGGGTTCATTTCATAAATTGTTGTCTCTCGTAGTCACTTGGACACAAAGGCACGAGGAGTTGAGTAACAATGATATTCCAGCGTTGAGTAGTGAGATCAAACGTGCAACAAGTAATCAAACCGACTGGATATTGATCGCGGATTCTGCAGAACGATTTTGACTCATCATTAAGCAATATTTCAAGCAAGAAATGCCAAATATTTCTACCAGATTCCAGCTCTCAAACGTGAGGATTTCTGATACGTTGTTGTTGTTGTCGTTTTAGGATAAATGAGTGATGCATGTGTATACAGAACCTACTGGAATGTCACAGATGAAATCCCAGCAACAGCTAGAACTCCTGTCAAACTGTCCTTGACAGATCAACCCCCCAATATCAATGTGACACAAATGCGTATTCAAATGTAAATATTTCAAGGATAAAGAAAAGAAGAAGAAAAAAAGCCCCGGTGTGTTTTTGCTCAAGTGAAAATAAAACACTTTAATCCAGCCTGTGTCGTCTCAGAGGAGCATCTGGAGTCACTGAAGGAGCCCTTTTACAGATGCTGAGTTTGCAATGTTTACGGCCTTGTAAAAATACTAAATAAAAGAAAGAAAGGGGGAGTCTCAACAGTGGGTCCGGGCCCGACGACACCACGCTGTCACAGACTATGGCAGTGTTTCTGTGTGGAACATTGAACAGTTATAGGTGGGTGGGACGAAAACCACCAGCCATGCATCTGTGATTGATGAGGGATCTGTGGATCCGGCATCCGGCCTATGATGGAGCCGGGTGTCCAACGTCCCAGAGGGGGACCTAGCCTACAAGTAGTCTGGCCGATGGTGCTTTAGCTTTTGTCCCCGCACAGTTTAGGGTGAGAGGACTTTGAATCAGAAACAAGCAATGAAACAACAAGACTGCTTAGCTGTGGACTCATGTGGGGATTCAGTGGAGGCTGAACCCAAGGGAACTACATCTTTACCCTGAACCCAAGGGAACTACATCTTTACCCTGAACCCAAGGGAACTACATCTTTACCCTGAACCCAAGGGAACTACATCTTTACCCTGAACCCAAGGGAACTACATCTTTACCCAGCATCCCTGTGCCAGTTCTCCAGGTCTACACAACACAATGCAGGAGAGCAATCAGATGGAAACATAGAAGATGCATTTAACATTTAGAACACAGCATCTGGAGAAGGCTTGCACCCATCACAGTAACAGAAAGAGAGACCCCCCCCACACACACACACACTGCAGTACCCTGCAGCGGCTCCATCACACCGCCTCTGTTCCACACTCTGTGAGGACCCGTCCTCCCCTAACAGGCCCGATGATGGATATGAACTCAGCGCAGCGGGGAGCAGATGCTGGTGTGAATCCGCGGTCCCTTGGGCAAGACCCGCAGAAAAGCTGCACAGGGGCCCCTCTGGTGGGCCCGGGTTTAAGTGGCCTTTTAAATGACATCATCCAGGGGGGATTATTGCTCACATATTAGTGGTCCATACATTAAGGCGAGGAAGTGGGGCGTGAAATAGTACAATTAGAAGTGAACATTTATTTATTTGCATGTATTAATTCATTCTTGTTGGTTGTTTTTGTGTTGACCCCCTCCTTCAGAGCCCCCGGGGAGTCAGTGAGACCGAGTTGGAGCCGCTGATATGGAGCATAAGCCCCATCTGTGCAAACATAACCCCAAAAAACAACCAGCCAATTTCAACTCACCATATGCCAAAGTGGTGAGAGCACATAACAGCAGGAGGGGAACCGCCGTGTACTCCATTATGATCCACTCAGAGGGTCCACGGCAGAGAGTAGATCCACACCGACTCCCTACGGGATGGAAACAGCACCCAACTCCACAGGCAGCATCCCGCCGCGGTCGGACTAAACCGCTGGTTCACGCATTGAAACTTGTTGTTGTTGTTGTTGTTGTTGTTGTTGATACGTCTGCAACCCGGCGAATGGTCCGTGAAACAGCCAGCCGCAGGTGATGAGCGGAGATGGCAGGCAGCGCCCGGTCGGACCCGTCCCGTCCCGTCCCGTCCCGTCCCGTCCCGTCTCACGCGGGGGGAACCCTCCCACCACGCTCCGCTGCGGGCGGCTGAGCCTCAAAGTGCGGGGTCCTCGCGCAGAGAGGAAACAGCGTCAACTTTAAAGTCACGGCTTCAGCGCTCCTTCCGGCCTCTGCTCCTCTCCCCCTGCTCCGCTACTCGGAATGAATTACTACGGCCTCGTCACAACACCGCACGCTCCCGGAGACGACACACACTGGGGTAAAGACCCGGGCCGTGGGAGAGGTCGTTTCCGGTCCTGCTTTCAAAATAAAACTACGATTTTACTAACGCGACGCGTAAACGACGTATGTAGCGATTTATTTAAATAAACTCAATCTATGGTGAAACAATGAGAACGCTGCGCGAATCCCGAGTCGATCACTATCACAGCTTGTTTCATTGCCACAGCTAAGTGCACATATGTAGATATGATATTTACAAACTGTATTATTCATTTCCGGACACTCGACACTCATTAGGAAAGGAGGAACGTTGTTTTAATAATCTTAATGATTCCAGTTGTGGGGTCCTACACGTGCTCATTTCATATCGTTCTCATTGTGTCTGCATGTCATCGCCTATGGTGATATTATATTGAAGGCACACTCACAACGCGTCCGGTTTGTTGGGGCTTAACTCTGTGTGGCTTCACCATCCTCACACCAATCTCTTAAAGGGCCAGCGCACTCGAACTGGTCAGGCATCTTACAGACTATTTTGCACTTTCTGACATAAACATAAAACATATTTACAATAAAGCAAGACATACTGAATTCAGGAAACCTACAGATGTGAACTAATCAAATGCTGCAACTCTTTCTTATCACAATTAATTGAATCCGTTTCGGTTCAAACTTCATAGCCTACTTGTATGTTATTGACTTGTTTATTTCAATTTGGCCACATGTTTACAGCATTCTTATTGTTAGCTGGGCCGTAATGGATTTTATTTTCACTTCTCTTTAACGCTGTAAAAGTATTCAACTCTAGGAGAGGACGTGGAAGAGAACATCACCATCACCACATTTTAATCATTTAGGGTATGAATATTAATATTTTCATGAAAACATAAATAGGCTTTACTTGTATAGCGCTTTTCTAGTCTTCCGACCACTCAACACTACATTTCATTCAACCATTGATACACTGAATACAGGAGCTACCATGCAAGGTGTCACCTGCCCATCAGGACTAACTAACATTCACACCCTTTCAAAGCCATGCAGTCTGCGGGAGGAACAGGTGTTAAGTGTCTTGCCCAAGGACACATCGAGCAGAGCTGGGGATCGAACCACCGACGCTCTAATAGAAGAACGGCCCTGCTCTTCCACCGAGCCACAGTCGCACGTAACATAACATATAATCCTATTTGGCTTTTCAGGAAATGTGACAGCTGTCCAAGGCCCTTGGATTGAATCTGTTTAGGAACAACCTCATTTAATTGAAATTGCACAATTCACTGTGGTGGAAATGTCAACATGTATCTCAAAGCTGTTATCTAACCACAGAGGCATAAGCTATGTTGGCGGCAGTATGAATCCAAATGCAAATGTCTTCTTACATGTGAAAGGCCTTTGATCGACTGTGGTGCCACGTGTACAAATCAGCCAACGGAAGTCCCGCAGGCACCAGGAGACACAAACAAAACCCCACACCCCACTGCAACATGTCAGTGTTTATCTGAGCGCCGGCTTTGCCTGCACTTGATGGAAAGTGAAAAGCAATATTACATGTGCCAGGAGATACGGCAAACTGCAGCCAATGAGACTTGACATACAGGGAGCCACGCAGCTGCAATGAAGCAGTACGGAGTGATTGGTAGAGGGCTGTTGAACTGAATACATATTAGGGGTCAGACAGACCTAGTAAACACACAGCTCTTGACATTTATAGAAATGCATTGGATGCTGGTATGCATCATACTTTTGCACACGGAATGATTCCCCATCACTGGAGCCTCAGAGCCGGTTGGAGAGGGCTGAACATAAATACTCTATTGTTGGGTTCACGTGGAACCGAGCAGGGCTTAAACACCCCTGATCTTTTGTTCATGTTTTATGCATGTACATGTTTAATTTAATTGCAGAAACTGATTAATTGAGCATCGCTCTGTGATTGAATAAAACATGAAGAGGCCCTCCACTAACTGCATTTCCGTCCGCCTGTGACTGATGTCGCTACCATGGTGTCTTCGTCAAACGTTTGGCGAAGCTGTCAGTGGAATCAAGCACTCCATGAATTTAGACTAATTATCCACATTAGGTGCTGAATTACAGCGACAGCCCGTCAGAGGGGTTCGGTGCCGCGCCGCACACTCGCAGCTGAGCCATAGATCATAGAATGATGCTCTCTTTGTACACAAAGGCTTGCTGTTATTGTTTTGCCGTTCATTTGAATGTATTGCAAAGGCCTTCCGTTTACGGGAAACGCAGCATTTAAGCATTTCCTGGCAGCACTGTGAAAAGACGACCTCCTCTATGATCTACGGAGTCTAATTCATCTGAAAGGTTTGGAGGGTCAGGGACTTTTCATGTCGTGAGCTCATCTGATGCACATCAACGTTGGAAGTAAAATACTGGAATTTACAAATGCTGAATCGGAGGAGTGGGAAGATAAAATCTTTGCTGGAACAGCATTTAAAAAGCGTTAGAAATATTTGACATTAATTCAACTAATCACCACAGAGACAGCCCGCATTTAAAGTGTGTCATCGTTTTTCAGCAGAAGCCCGAGTTCTCTGCGTAACACAGTGGGCCACCGGGCTCCTGGTGGTGAATACACTAATGAGCATAATGGAAAGGAGATATGATGTATGTCTGACCTCTGTTCTGGGTATTTGTTTATGCCGAGCGTTCTGCCACGACAAGCTATTTCATTTCCCCACAACGTTAAGAGTTGATTAAATGCTTCTATGAAAGTAAAGAACAATATCAAGAGTCCACTTTTCCTCTTAAATCAAATTCAATAGGCCAGAAGACCGAGTGCACCTCATTAACTTCTTACACACAAATATACAATAATGAAAGAAAAACAGGGATTGCAGAGGTGTTATTCATTTCAGATGATGATCATACGTTACTGCATAGTTACTTTGGTGTTGTCGGATGCTGAAGCCACACTCGTGTTCTATTTAAAGGAGAAGTGATGTCTTAAAGTGGTCAGCAGGTGCTTTAAGTAAGAGAAGAAAAAATTCTATTTTGCTCAATTCAGTTTATTTTGTATACCTATGTACTGGGATAGCATAGATGAGACTCATGTCCTCCCCTCTGGATGGATTAATACGGGATATTGTAGGCAGCCATTAAATGAAAAAAACAAAAACACGATTAAATTGTTGAATGCGCTTGTGTGGTACATATAGAATATATGATAAGTGGTGTGTGTGTGTGTCTGTGTTCTGTCTCTCTCTAAGGATGAGTTATGAATATATGTAAGAGGTGGACGTTGTCATCGTGACGTCACCTATTAGTTTGTGGACTGTCGTTTTGAATCTCAGAGTTTGGCTTTTTTTGTCCGTCGCCTTCATTTTTGCAACCAGAACTGACACGAGAGGGCGGAGCTACAAATGCTGAATAAGACCATTTGAAGCATTCAAAAAAGGTCTTTTTGGTAACACATTTCCTTTAACATTTCATATCAAGGCACATGGACATTACACCGTTTTAGAGCAGCGGTAAATGAAAATAAAACATTTACAATATTTCCTTAATAAAAAGTAGAATTTTTGTGTCATTAAATGATCGGGCATCGTGCTAAAGAAGCAACATAATCCGTAGAGCAAGCATAGATCATGTGGATGCTTCATGGCCCAAACCTTGCTGTAAAGAAGCCGGTGTCTAAAACACAATGGCCGACTTGTCCGCTGTAGGAAAGCCAACAAGCTGCCTTTGTCCTTCCAACACCATATGAAATGATATACTGCTCTGCCCACAAATAAATGGCCAACATCCGTTACCAGAAAGACTTCCTTCCTGGGCATGAATAAAGTTGAACATGTATGAACACCAGTGATGGCCGCTCTGATACTGCTGGGGGAACTCAAGGGGTCATTTGCATGCTTACAATTCGAGCTGATAGGCAAGTTTATTTATAGAGCACAATTCGTACACAAGGCAATTCAAAGTGCTTTACAGCTACATGAAATTACAAAAAGGCAAATAAAATCATTCCATAAAAACATAAAAATAATAATATATTAATTATATTAAAAGCGAAGAGTGCATATAAAATACTTTCAGTTGTCAAATAGAACCGTTTTCAGCCTGGATTTAAACATTGTCAGAGTTGAGGCCTGTCTCACATCTTCTGGAAGACCGTTTCAGATTTTAGCATAAAAGTGAAACGCAGCCTCACCATGTTGAGTCCTGACTCTGGACCAGCAGGAGACCACTCCCTGATCTTCTCAGAGCCCGAGATGGTTCATATGGCTTTAACATGTGAACCACTCCCTGAGCTCCTCAGAGCCCGAGATGGTTCCTATGGCTCTAACATGTGAACCACTCCCTGAGCTTCTCAGAGCCTGAGATGGTTCCTATGGCTCTAACATGTGAACCACTCCCTGAGCTTCTCAGAGCCCGAGATGGTTCATATGGCTCTAACATGTGAACCACTCCCTGAGCTTCTCAGAGCCTGAGATGGTTCCTATGGCTCTAACATGTGAACCACTCCCTGATCTTCTCAGAGCCAAGATGGTTCATATGGCTTTAACATGTGAACCACTCCCTGAGCTTCTCAGAGCCAAGATGGTTCATATGGCTCTAACATGTGAACCACTCCCATATCTTCTCAGAGCCAGAGATGGTTCCTATGGCTCTAACATGTGGACCACTCCCTGATCTTCTCAGAGCCTGAGATGGTTCCTATGGCTCTAACATGTGAACCACTCCCTGATCTTCTCAGAGCCCGAGATGGTTCCTATGGCTCTAACATGTGGACCACTCCCTGAGCTTCTCAGAGCCCGAGATGGTTCCTATGGCTCTAACATGTGGACCACTCCCTGAGCTTCTCAGAGCCCGAGATGGTTCCTATGGCTCTAACATGTGGACCACTCCCTGAGCTTCTCAGAGCCTGAGATGGTTCATATGGCTCTAACATGTCACACATGTACTTTGGTGCTAGACCATGAAAGCAGAGCTGTTTTAAAGTCTATTCTCGGAGTAACAGGAAGCCAGTGCAAAGACCTGAGCACTGGACTAATATGGTGGTATTTCCTGGTTCTAGTTAGGACTGGAGCAGCAGCGTTCTGGATGTTCTGCAGCTGTTTTACAGCTCGTTTAGAGCCCAGTGAGCAGGCCGTTACAGTAGTCTAACCTGCTGGAGACAAACACATGGATTAGTCTCTCCAAGTCTGGTTTGGACACTATTCCTTTGATTTTGTCAATGTTTTTAGATGGTAAAAAGCTGTTGATGTTATTGATTTAATGTGGCTGTTAAAGTTAATTTCTGAGTCCAATATTACCTCTAGATTTCTAACCTGATTATTGGGTTTTAAAGAGAGAGAGTCTCAAGGTGACTGATAACACTTTCTCTTTGTTTCTGTGGGCCACAGACAATGATTTCAGTTTTGTCTGAGTTTTGCTGTAGAAAATTGTTTTGCATCCACACACTGATCTGTTCGATGCAGTGACAAAGTAAATCTACAGGCCCATATTCACCTGCCGTCAGTGACACGTAGACCTGAGTGTCATCTGCATAGTTGTGGTAGGACACGTTATAGCTGCGTATTAGCTGGCCTAATGGAAGCATGTACAAATTGAATAATAGGGGTCCTAGGACTGACCCCTGGGGAACCCCACAGGTCAAATCCTTTTGGTCTGAGACACAGTTACCAATTTCAACAAAATACGTCCTGTCCTCGAGATAGGACTTGAACCAGTTTAGAGCAGTACCAGATTCCCACCCAGTTTTCTAACCTCTGTAATAAAATCCCATGGTCAACTGTGTGAAAGGCAGCGCTCAGGTCCAGCAGGACTAAGACTGAGACTTTGCCTGCGTCTGTGTTCAGGCAGATATCATTTGATAAAGTTGAGCAGGGGGAAGAAAAGTCCTCCTGATATCCTGTATGTGCGCCCACGGCTGTGGATGTGAGATTAGTGAGCTTTCCTTGAAAGCATTTGTCACAGAAAGCATGCACAAAATAGTGTGTAAATACGTCCTTAGTGGCCCAAAGCGTGAGCTCTGATTGGCACCTCAAACAACAGTGAATGCATGATGTTTACGGTGCCTTTGCATTCCCCTCATGGCCGACCGTGATGGAGCGTTTGTCAGGCGCTTATAGCCACTGCAACGCGGAAAATAACAAGATAGCATCAACAGCATCCTGTGCACTGGGCATAATGCACGTGTCCCGGTATCTGATGATGCAGCACAGCATGGATAATAAGTCATTGGGACTGTTGCTTGTAATCTTGCTTGGCCAACCTATTATCTTTATCATATATATATATATATATATATATATATATATATATATATATATATATATATATTTCATACTACAAAACATAAGCACTGTTAGGAATGCCATTGGATGGGTATCACCTGTATCTACCCCCTCCCCCCCACCACCATTATTACTCGTAATGAGAGCCCTATGTGTCTGCACCTTATTTTGACCCGTAGCTGGTAATAGGAAGAAGGGCCCTTTAAGAGGCTCCAGTGAATGGATTCTATTATAGATTAATTGATTAAGCGGGTGGCGCTCCGTGATGACAATATATCTCTTTATTGATCTGCCTTTCAATGAGATTGGCTGTTACCCAACCTCCCTGGGGAAAGGGGGGGGGGGGGGGGGGGGGGGGGGGGGGGGGGGGGGGGGGGGGGGGGGGGGGGGTGAAAAGGAGAAGGTAAATCAGGGCTATTTAGGGAGCAACTCATTTCACTTCCCTCAGCTTGGACCCAGTCCCAACCGACGGGCTGCATTCAGGCTAGAGTTCTCTTCTGCATAATATCATCTCATTTCTCCTTCACACTCTCCTCTGGTCTCATTATATAAGAATCCACCTCTCTAGCTCCGCCCTTCTTCCCGAGCCCTCTTTGTCCTTCCTCTTTCTCCATAATAAGGGGCCCCCTATTAATTTTGGGGCTCTGAAGCGAGACGCGGCCCTCTGCGCCCTCCCTCCACCTCCATCTCCGCCGCGCTCTCTGCAAATCTGCGAAATTGATATGAGTGTATGAAGACAGAGTGTTTGCCAACGCATTATGATGAGGAGGGCAGATTGGAGTGTCAAAGGCAACATTAACCTCTTGTCTATCTTCCGGGGTTTGAACCATTCAACTGGTTTCATACACTGATTTTATTCTGTAATGAGCGGGGATTACACCCGTGGATCTCACTCTGAAGACAGCAGTTGAGTGGGTTGCCAATAGTGGGAATGAAAGAGGGCTGAGCTGGGTGAGGAAAATAGTTATTTTTAATGTCTAACCACCATTTAGCATTTTATGACTTGGCTGTGTTTGGAGTTGGCTGGACGACGAGGGCATGGAGGAATCCTGAATGTGTTTTCATTGGTCCTGGGCCAGAGGAGCTTCAGTGCACCTTGGAATACATTACAGCGACGATGTCACGATGACAATCTGACAATTGTTCACTTGGGTTTCGTTAGAAACACAGATGGCGTGCGCTTTAAAATGCTTTTGTTCCTTTTTAAAGCTCTAATTTTGTGACCATGACACACACCAGCTCCCATCAGGAGACAAATGCTCACTTACAGGGCTCATTTTGTTGGATTCTCTCAGGTTTTCAAGACCCAACATATACGTTTTAGCATCAAAATGCCATTTCGTCACGCCATTGTAAAAGTGTTTCCCCACATAATCTGACTGAGGTTTCTGCATGATGACGCTGCTACATTTTGACTACATCCTGAGAGTTAGAAACTTAGATGGTGGTTGGCAGGCTCCCGAGTACCAGCACATAAGCTAAGCAATGTACAGCTGTTGCCACATTTCCATCCCAAAGACACAAAATAACACCGCAATCAAACCGATGGAAGCAGCTGTGGGCCAGCTACTCCTGTGTTTGTTAATGAAGTCTGGTGGCTTTGAAGAGAGGGATTTAACGGCTTCTGGCTATCTGATGGCAAGCAAAGTTGTGAAAAGATTCTAAATACAGCGCATCCCATTTTGTTCCTTGCCGCCATGACAGTCCTCTTCAACGAGGAACTGAAGCTGTAACATTGCTCTCTTCAAAGGCACCAGACTCCATCCATAAAAAGCCTTGCCGATAGTCGGGACTAGCCTTCTCACTTTCACCTTTCCAAACTTAGCGCAGCTGACCTTGACTCAGCTAGTGTTTGCTTCCACTTTAAAGAATGGCTCACTGCCCTTTGAAAACCTCCGATGGACCCGTCCTTTAGAACAACCGCTGTTCCAGTTTACCTCGCAAAGCACAGCTCGTGACCTATCGACAAGTCCTCCAGAGAAAACCATATACTTCCTAATCAGTGGACACTGAAAGTGGAGGCTAATGAACAACCTTAATATGAATGTCACCATCACAAACCTACAACCAAACAGAAGTGCAATGATAGCAATCCCTAAACCAGCTGCCCGGCAACAAAGAACACCATCGTAAAGGTCAGCCTGTGTAGGAACAGTGAGGTGTTGATTCAACTCGCTGGTTGTTTTTTAAAGCTACAGGTTGTAGTGGCATTATTTAGGACACCTTAACAACATTATTGGCTGTTGAACAAAACTATGACAAAAATGTCTCTTTCTCATCCTTGGACAATATTATCGTCAAAAAAGGTAGTATTTGGTGAATGTCGTATTGCATGACATTGTACAGGATGTCATGTTATTGTGTCCGCCCCCTCACAGTTTCTGGCAGGAGATGGGCATCTTCTTTCGAAATAGCCTTGTTCTCAGGCTCCAAGTGGTGTC
>NC_046979.1:22920990-23095990 GCF_009769545.1 Cyclopterus lumpus
TTGACTTTTCATTGACGAGTGAACCCACTGATGTTTTAGGACTTATTCCTGCAGCACTCTATTGATGTGAAACCTTTAGTGATTAATGGTTCTGCATTTGTCTTACTCGTCCTTTCCTTTGGATATAATAAATAATAACTGATAAAGTCAGGATCATTGCATTTTTTCTGATGGTTTCACTACAAATATTTGTTACTGTGACATAGAAATGTCAGTACAGTACACAAAGGCCAAAGACACAAAGGTACAACCATTACCAAACACACACACACTCACACGCACACACACACACACACACACACACACACACACACTGTCTTATCCCTTTCATCAGTGCCTCACTTCAGCCTTTTCCCTCTCCATCAGCCCCCCCCCCACCACCATTGTCAGATGGCTTTATCCCTGAATGCAAGGACATTGCTTGGCTGTAGGCTAGGCAGCGCTGCACCCAAAGAAAGCCCTGCCTAGATGATTTTGTCTTTCTCCCTCCTGGCAGGGCAGGGCAGAAATCAAAATCCCTTGTCCACTGAAAATTACTGCTGGATTACCTTTGTCTCCCAGCGGCTGTGCTGTCAGAGTTAAACCGAGCAAATCTGGATGAACGACCTGTGTGAGTGACGCAGAAAAGCACGAGAGGGACCACAGGCCCATTTGTGTTTGCTGTTTTCATCATATACCTCCATCTAAGAGTGTGTGTCCTACCACCCCCCCCCCCCCCCCCCCCCCGGCCTTCATCCCATGCCTCATCATCATCTCTTCCTGCCTTTGTCTCCCACACTCCCTAATGATGACAGGAATGGCCCAGCTCGCAGAGAGCCAGGTTCCCACTTTAATGTCTCCTTGCCTTACTCCCTTGCTCTCGGCTCAGGTTTCTCCCCACCCCTGCCCTCTGATTTACAACATCCCCGGTGGCTGACGGGGGAGAGAGACAAGGCTGGAAGCAGAAAAAAAGGGGGATTCATTGTTCTCCGTCGCTCTCCACCATCTCTCTTTATTTATGGCACCTCCAGCCTGACTGGGGATGTGGCATGACCCCAGGGAGAACGTGCAGCACGCTAGTCCACTGGTGACGGCGACTCCCGAGGCAAGACCCAGCCAAGTGCTCTCTGGCTGATCACAAGACAATAGCCCCCCTGCCCATCACTCTGAGGGAGTCAGCTGGGTTGAAGTTTGGGTGAATGAGAGCTATCACAGGATTGCACGCAAGGTCAGACCACAAGGGCTGAATAATGGATATATTTGGGAGTAAAAGGGGGGAGTGGGAGGTTTGACGCATTAAAGTGTAACAATGAGCGCTGACATCGTCCCCCGGGGAGGTGTCACATGTTTTGTATTGTTGTCCAATGTTGTTGATGGAAAAAAGCAACCCGTAGGCTTCTATGATCCAGACCGGACAATTTAAAGGACAGAGAAGGGATCACTGACATCTTTTCTTTACCATCTGGTTGTTGTTTTCCTGATCTATTTCACTTACACATGTACAGGCCAGTATTGAACACTGCATGGGTTTCACTTGTCTCACGGGTCCCTTTGACTTCATTCAAAACGTTGTTCAATCAATGGTTTACTTCCAAATCCCTCTTTTTTTTTGTATAACAAAATATTTACACATGGTTTTGTAATCTCTAGATTCTAGAAAATGTATTGACTGTAATCATATCTTCTTCCAGTCAATGTTTGCAAGAATCTGGAATTAATGCTTAGTTCACCCTATGTGACTTGATTGTACACATGCCGACAGTTTTTGGAGCTCCTGGACAAACAAATAGTAAATCGCGTTGGATCTCTACATGTGAACTGTTTACACACGTGAGTCAAGTAGTGTACAAAGCAAAGGTTAAGACAACACGTTGTGTAATGTGAACAGTACAGCGAACTGGTGACTTTGAACGCTTTGTAGCGTAAACTTAGCGACTAGCAGCTCCGTGAGGCTGTAATATGAGCTACATGCTAACATCATCATGCCTCACAGTGACAATCCAAATGATGTTATACTGCATATTTACCATCTTCACCATCTAGGTTTAGAGTCTGTGCATTCCAGCATTTGCTTAATAGCACTAAAAGCAAAACGTTTATTATACGACGTCAGTAGTTTTGCAGGTATTTGGCCATAAATCAAAGTATTGGACCGATTACCGATTTGACCCGATGATGGCTCGATGACAAGTCAGAGGATCATCGCGGTCTATCCCGATGAGGTCATACATGGGTGGACCAAATGTCATGACAATCCCGTTTCACTCAAACCAGAATTATGAACCTTATGGTGGCACTTCATGAAAAGTCATAAGGATACATCATCATGTGGGCCGTGCATGTCAGCACAGAATGTCAATCCGTCCAGGAGCCTTTGACGCATTTCAGTCTGGAGCAAAGTGGTGGACCGACCCACCCACAGAGCGACTCTGCCGTCATTCTAAAGCAAAAACACTTGAAAGGTTTGCCTACGCGGCCCAGCAGCTCTGACTCAGCAACTCATGTCAAGACAAAGAGCTAAGACCTGCAGTTGTTAAAGTGACGGTGTAATGGGCTGTCAGAGCACCAACACCTGTTAGAGCAGGTGGACCGGCCAAAGAGCAAAGAAAGGCCAGAGTCTGTCAGGAAACTCTCCGGAGGGGCGAGCCATCGCTGCGTAGGAAGTAGCTGAAAATAGCATCCTCAATAAACATAACACCTGATATGAATCAACCCTACAGCTGTTCAGGCAACTGTTGTTGCACATTACTTACAGTCCATTACCTCTTCCTGAGTCCTGTGGCTGTGGTCATGACAGTGTTTACACATTCAGTCTGTGCTGCAGAGGGCAACCAGGGTTCATCGGAGCAGCCAACAGACATTTCACTACAATATTTCACATCAATATTTAAAGCGTGTTAGTGATTGAAAGCATAATTTTGTAAAATCATTTTCGATGCACTAAACAACCGGGTGTAAAGGGCTTCCAGGAGAAAGGGTGTGCGCCCGTCTATACATGTAGTTCCTTATCAAGTCATTTATGAGGCAGGAAGCAGGCTGAGTTAGAAAATCTGCATGCCGGATCTCATGAATTGGACTGGAAACATACCGCGCAGATCGACACAAAACAAATTTAGATATGGATAGATATAAACACAGATCCACATTTTGATGAGGACCTTCCCATTAAATCCCGCCTCATTCTGATGCATGCCCTCTAACTGGTTCACAATGAAGATTTTGTTCTTCTTTTTTTAATGAGAGTGATTACAAGATGAGCTCGAGATAAAAAATGGTTTCAGCTCATCTTCAACAATAAATCCATACATAAGCTACAATCAACATCTGTCATTACTTCTTGAAGTATATCCACTTCTCCACAGTGCGCAGTGTGCCTGGTGACACTTCCAACTTCTATTAAGACACTTTTCTTTGGGAGTTGTTCCTGATCCGATGTGAGGGCAAAGGTCAGGGATGTCGTATGTGTACAGATTGTAAAGCCCTCTGAGGGGAGTTTGTAATTTGTGATTCTGGGCTATACAAAATACTGGTTCAAGCATAAAGCAGAAGAAGCGGAGCCATTCCCATCCTCATTGTTCCCACATCTCAGCGTAGCACGATGGAATAAAAATGGCAGTGACGAACTGTGAACAAGTTATGAGAGCCTCAGCTGCACTGAGGCCAAGTTGTGTGGGTGCAGAGACGTGCAAGTGAACCTCCGCTGAGAGGAGATGCATCTCCAGAGACGCTGTTTTCGCTCTGGCATTGAAAAGGAGCGGAGCAGTGGGAGTTTAAAAGGCTGACCTGGCGCTTGTGAAACGTAGGTATGAAAGCATTCTGTGAATATTGCACTGCTTATTTTAGTTTTATAAATCTCCACCATGTCTGCTGTATTCATCTTCTAACCCCTGCTTCCAAAACACGTTCCTCTGCTAGGCCAATGATGACAGCGATGGGTTTACATTGTAGTTAGTTGACACAGAGTGTGTGTGTGTGTGTGTGTGTGTGTGTGTGTGTGTGTGTGTGTGTGTGTGTGTGTGTGTGTGTGTGTGTGTGCGTGTGTGTGTGTGTGGGGACGGTTGGGGGGGGGGGGACCACCTAGGAATGAGAGCCGACTGGATTGATTGACTTACGTCAGAACCACCTCTCATCTCAAGCACTTACTGTCAGTCTCGAGCTACTCACTGCAACAAAGTCCACACAGCAGTGCTGCCAAAGTACTCATGAAACCGTCGCCATAGTTATTATATAAGCACACACAGGAAGACCTTGAAACAATTTTCAAGTAGGGAATTATTCTTTCCCAAGTTTTTTAGTCAGGAATAGTAAAAGCTGAAGACTTGTCCCACTGCTATTATCATGTATGTATTTATCAGCTATGAGCTAATAATAACAGCTGTCAGTTGATGCAATCAAAACAGCAGCGCGACTCCTGTCGGAGACCGTCAAAGCTCCCACAGCTAAAACGTCATTAGCCTCCATCTTGTTCATGGGAAATGACCCATGATGTTGTGATGGTCAGCTCGTTAACTTGCAGTCTCAAGCCAGAGAAATCATCCCAGCTAGGAAATTGGCCAATTATCTGCCAGTGTTTTCTTTCTAGACAGGCGAAGCCAACAACTCATTAGGATATGACTGGCCGTGTCTCCAACATGTCCAAAGAGAGGCTTGGTGAGAAGACTCAAAGCAGTGTTGAACACGGCCTCTCCAATGGCAAACAACGGGAACCCAGAAAGGAATTCAAGTGAATGAGCCAAGAGCTTCCAGATAAATCTGAGGGGGTCACGAAATGATCGATGAAGTCACAAAAATCAATACAAAACTTTTTCACAACATTTTGCTAATATTGGGAAGTTTTATCTCTTCGGGACTCAGAATTAAAACAATGTGAGATGGGAAACTGCTCACAAAGAACCCAAACTCAGTGCCCCTCGCCGTCTGATACCGATGCACCGAGGCAGCCTTCAGCGTCTGCATGAGACGCATCAGACCAACACCAATGTTATCCCGTCGGCATCAGAGCAACGGACATAGTATAAAGCGTGAGAAGGTCCGCTAACCCGGCTCTATAGGGCTCAATCGTTACTGTTTTGGTTCCCTCACAGCTCTCATTACGCCATGTTCTACCTGCCAACCCTTAAGGGCAGTCTACACAGAGAATAGCTGGTGAACAAAGGATGTAACAGCAAAAGAGAGAGATGGTAGAGACAAAAACCAAGAAAGAAAAGATGCTCAGTGGCATCAATTGACTATGTCCACACCCTACAGATTTATTTTCTTCCTGATAAGCAAGTGGAAAAGAACAATGCTCAAGTAATAATTGTTCTGGAGAACTGAGAAGTTACGATGTGGAAGTTAATCTAACCGAACAAAAGCCAACTCATCTTCTCAGCAAAACAATAATCTATTTAATACACATTTAAGAACGTATGTTAGCCTTCAACGAACAATTATTTTCATTAATGATGACTCGATGACTCGATTTTTTGTTCCGCCTTTAGAATGTGGAAACAATGTTCAGAAATGTCATTGGGGTTCCCTGAAGTCTGAAGGCGATGTCTTCAAATGTCTTGTTTTGTTTGACCGACAGTTTAAAAAGCCAAAGAAATCCAGTTTACATTGATAGAAAACAATGAAAGCAGCAAATCTTCACACTGGAGAAGCTGGAACGAGAGAATGATTGGAGTTCATGATCGATAAATGATTATCAAAAATGTAAGAAAAAAAGAGAAAATAACTCACTGGCAAAGATAATTCATATGTGTTGACTTGTTTTAGATATTGCACGCATGCTCCTGATATAGAGGCTTTATAATAATAATTTCCCCTGTGTTCCAGCCAGAAGACGGCAGGAATGCAGAATGAGACCGGGGGCTCTCAGATGTCTACATTAACTGGGATACTGGTATTTATTCATTCATTGGTATTGATCCAAGGCACGCATGCAGCGAAGGTAAGGCCTTGTGTAACAGAGACATCCACCCACGCAAGTGAAACCAGCTCAACGGCCAAAAGAAATGAGCTGCAGAGGCGCGAGACCGGGCTCCAAGTGTGACAGCCGGCTGGTCCTCGTGAACCACCCGCATCTCGCACCCTGCACCCCACATCCAGCATCCCGCATCTCGCATCTCGCACCCCGAATCCAGCATCCCGCATCTCGCACCCTGCACCCCACATCCAGCATCCCGCATCTCGCATCTCGCACCCCGCACCCCGAATCCAGCATCCCGCATCTCGCATCTCGCACCCCGCACCCCGCACCCCGAATCCAGCATCCCGCATCTCGCATCTCGCACCCCGCACCCCACATCCCGCACCCCGAATCCAGCATCCCACATCTCGCATCTCGCACCCCGCACCCCACATCCCGCACCCCGAATCCAGCATCCCGCATCTCGCATCCAGCATTCCGCATCTCGCATCCCGCATCCTGCACCCCGCATCCAGCATTCCGCATCCCGCATCTCGCATCCCGCATCCTGCATTCAGCACCCTGCCTCCCGCATTCCGCATCCCGCACACTGCATCCCGCAACCCACAACCTGCACCCAGCATCCTGCACCCAGCATCCTGCACCCTGCATCCCGCATCCCACATCTTGCATCCCGCATCCCGCATCACGTAAATTCCTCTAATTGCAGCCTCACCTTCCACACAGCCTGCAGCGCTGACTGAGAGAGCGCTGTAAGCCAACAGGAGCCTCGCCGCTCTCAGCCCAATTATATGAAGCTCATACATAAAAACAATGGAGCACTCCCTTCCGGCATTGCAGTAATCAGCCTAAAGACACCAGGGCACCGAGGCAACAGCACACACACACACACACACACACAGCATGTGTGTGATTATCTCTGGATACACGTAAAGATGATCAAACAAATTACAAAAAAAAGTGATGCATACATCGATCATGATATTCTAAATGTAAGACGTCTCTCTGCTCTAAACTAAATTCATATCCGAGCCTCTGTTCTAACTGAGCTGAATCTATCTTCTGATGGGTGGTTTGGGATTGAAGTTCTCTGGAGCCCGTGTGCGACCTCTTCTTGTCGCTCTCTTTGACTCCGCCTCCCCGGCGCTGTGCGTGGCTCGCTCACAGCCGAGCCCGCCGCATATTGAAACCTATTGCACATTCGCCAGGCTCCCCGGGTAAATGTGGCTGAGGCTTGTGCATACGAATTACAGCTATTTTAATTGGCTGATGTTTTCCAACAAGATTATGAGAGATTTCTATGAAAGTAGACGACGAGAGGCACACACACACACGCACACACAAACACACGCAAACACACACATTCTTTGACTGCATAAGGAGAATGTGCCTGTGGCTACAGGGCTTTGTGTAATTGTCCAATGCTGAGGCCCAGATGGCCCTGCGTGGCCCTGGGCCCTCTGTTCTCACATCGGTGGCACGTAAACACACTGATTACTGTAGATAGAAGCCTCCCTTTTATGATTTTCCTTTCCTGCTTAATTCCCCGCACTGCTTGCTTTAAATCTGTATATGACTGCCATTACATTTGAATACACTGCCTCTGCTGTGACCTTGAGGCAGAGTCTGTCCCTTGTCAGCTCTAAAAAGGGAAATTAGCAAAAGTGTATTGTTAATTATGGATATAGAGAGAGTGGCAGGCTTTGTTTGGCTGACGTTGTAACAATAATTTATTTTAAAGGTTTATGATCATGGCTACCTGGCTACCTAAAATAAATGTAACATGTGTTATATTGTGTTAGAATTCAGATGCCAGTTTCAATCCTCAACTGAATTCCTTGGAGCCAGCATAAGGCACATTGGCAAGTTCACAAGAATGCTGGCAGATAAACAAAGGATGGATCATAGAGCCAAATATGAATCATCACACTTCAGCTTCACGGCGTCATAATTATTATGCAGTTGTTCTGTGAGTTCAATGAGCATATTTCCCTGCAAATACAATCAACATTAAAGCTGCGAGCAGCGATGAACGGGTCCCCGCTCATTTGCGCCAGTCGGGGGCGCTGGTGGGGCGCAGTCCGAGAACGCTGAACGGCCGGTTGGACGCTTTACCGTTTGTCACGTAATGCCGATTTACTTTGGCCAGTAGGTGGCGCTTCGACTGAGTGAAAATAGGCTTGTCGATATCCTCAGGCCGTGACTTTTATCAAGCACGACAAGTTTGGGGCAGATTCAAGCAAGTCCAGTTGAGCCAGTAGGTGGCGCTCATTGGTCCATATCTCCTAAACACAAAGAGATATCAAAAAGCTTTTGATAACTTTTGATAGCCATAAGTGACATAGCTCCAATTACGATCGACAACAAGTTTGGCACGAATCAGACGAAGCATGTAGGACAAGTGTGTGTTTTTCACCAAATTCAAAATGGCAGAAAATCTAAGTAGGCGGAGCTTAGGGCTTTGAGAGGTGGAGATCGAAAACAATTAAAAAAAAAAAAAAAGTCAATCGTATATTCTGGGTGAGGGGTGTCGCCGGTCCAACTTCGAGGGGGTGCTAGAGAGCCATTTTTTAAAACCAAAATTAGACGTCTATATCAGATGGCTATAGTACCCCAAATATGCGGCCAATACCAATAGGGTCCTCTCGGACTGACTCGCTCGGACCATAATTAAACTGTTTTGCGTCAGAATATTCTGCAGTATAACACAGACGATGTTGAAGTGCCTTAAAGCTGCATTCTCTCTAATGTCCACCAGGGGGCGACTCCTCTGGTTGTATAGAAGTCTATGCTTCATGTGTTAAAGATGCATTCTCTCTCCTGACCACCAGGGCACTTGTCGACCCCAAGGGCGGGGCTACTGTACTGTGTAATCTACACGTCACTTTCACGGCAGTGTCCGGTCCGGATGTTCGTCTTACAACTTTAACCCTTTCACAGAGTGTTTTCAGTTCAGGAAAGTTAATTGAACCATATTAGTCTCCTAGAAATGTCCTATTCTGCGTATGACTAAAACCAAAATGATGTCGGCCAAAACGCCAAAAGCTTTAAAACTACAGCGTGTGGAGTTAAAAGCAGGATACTTACCGAGAACAAAGGTGTGTGTGCACGCATACAATATCTGTCTGCTAAGCTGGTTCTACATTACCCTTTGACACCCCACTCTGCATGCATGTGCACACACACACACACACACACGTGTCGTCACACTGGGCTCCCATGAGGAGGGTCTATTGATCAGGGATGAATCTCACTAATTAGGCCTGAACTGAGAGTGAGGATATGGGGGAGGGAACCATACCGGACAAAACCGAGGAGAAGGGAATCTGAAGAGGCAGTTTGACTTGCTGCTCTGCGATGGATTGGGACGTGACAACCCAGATGGGTAAACAACAAAGGGAGGCACACACACACACACACACACACACACACACACACACACACACACTAAGGTGGAGAGAATGATGGAGGAGGACACATGGGAGAAAAGAGTCGTGAACAAACGTATGAACTGAGGAAGATCAGAAAGCAGAGGGCAAAAGCGACAGAAATACGTTGGGGGTTATGGATCTGAGTTTACTATACAAGATCATATCCCAGAATGCTTTGTTCCAGTTTATGGAAGATGGGAGAAACAAAGGCTGAGGGTGGTTGGTTTCCAATCACCCTTCGAGCATTTCAATGCTCCAGGGATTCAATTAAAAGATGCAATTGTCTTCTTCCCCAACACAGCCATCCTGCCATTTGTTTCCCTCACAACTGTAGCTCCACCACAGATTTGACTGGGTGGAGGTTTGATGTGCGGTTACCTCAGCGTGAACATAATATATGCCAAGGGGACGACGCTATCATCCAAAGCACAGGACATCAATCTATTTCCAATACGAGCAGTGTTTAGAGTCGCCGCACCTGTGGTTCTCAAAAAGAGACTACATGGGTTTTCGAGTGGATCCCATCCTCCATATGTGGTGACTGAACATGTCCGCCTCCAATCCCTTTCCCTTTTTGATGAAATAGGAATCCATCCAATCTATATTGTCAGTTTCAAATGGGAAAATCTGTCTTGAATTTTTCAGAAGCATCACATCGCTGCATTTCAAGTCCTGCTCTTGGAGATCTGCAGACAACAACAGGATCAATGTGTCAGTAGTCATATTAGGAGACCCAAAACATGACAGGGCTTGAGAGTAAGGGTTGCCAGGTTGCCATTGACAACCGTTTTTAGATATTGGCAACCAATTCTTAGGTTTTTAGGAACAAGGTTTTTTTTTTAAATAGGGACAGCAAACAGCAAAACTGGCACCCCAGAGTGTGAGTGGGGTTATGTGGCATCAAGACAGAGGTCGGCCATTTTCTAAAGTAACACGGACACAAGGACCAATAACACTAAAGATGAACTTTCTGTAAGACGTTTGGTTGGTTACTGTATACACGGCTTTTATTATTTTAAGTCAAATGTTCATGATTAAGCTGACATATAACTGCACAGTAGGAATCACTCAAAATATAAAGTGACTATATTTTCATTTTTGACAAACCAAAAGCTGATACCTGTTTGCCAGCCTGGCAACCACAATGAAAAGTTACCGTTGAACCCTGATTAATATTAATACCAGCGCTGCAGTGTAAGAGAAATAACAAGACAAGGGATTGAGAATAATGAAGATGCCAAAGAAACGTGTCCAGCAACATCAAAGCAGCATGATTGAGATGGAAGCCAGTCAAGGCAACGTGCCTGTGAGATGGACCAGAGAATATTACAGTAAGCCATTTCAGCAAACACCTCTCACAAGTTTTCTTGGCAACTATTTACTGCATAAATTGCCAAAAATATGCCAATAATTCAACAAAAAAGGGCCCCATTGCTAGTTGCCATTGACGAGGGTGTCCTCTGGCAATCTATGCAAACATACAAAAGGAATCCGACCCCGTAGCCCTCAAGCCAAGCATTAACAATAACTATATAGAAATAGCATATTGTTTTCGCTGATGATCTCATTTACTCACGTCGGTCATATAGAAGTGTCAATATTACACTACAGACTGTTTCATAACCCGTTCAAAGTTGTATTTGATATCTACACACCAAAGAATATTGCAATCATTACAAATGCAACCTTTCCCGGTAGGAAGCAGCTGGGTGGTAATACATCAGAAGACAGGCATTATTGGGGATAAACAGGGCGGCCTAGTGGTTAAAGAGTTATCTTTGATAACTTGGACTCACCTCGATGGACTGGCGGCCTGTCCAGGGTGTCCCCTGCCTTCGCCCTATGTCAGCTGGGATAGGCTCCAGCGCCCCGCGACCCTAATGAGGATAAGCGGTATTGAAAATGGATGGATGGATGGAACTTGGACTCAACCCCTGTGACCGCTGAGCTCCACCCTGAAGTGACCTTGACCCAACTATTCTTTATGCATCTACAGCCACTTGTGGGGGCGAATAAAGAGAAGTGAATTGGATGAATAGCTCAGTAAAATAAGCATCATTTAATTGTGTGGGCCACTGATGCAGTTTAACCAAGCAGTTCAAATGTGCTTCTTTAAAGTCCAGCATCCACACGAGTGGACCAGCTCTCTGTTGGGGGCCGCCTTCCCAAACTCTTGTGGTCTCAAACTCAGCCAGGATTGTTCTCAAATGAAACCCTCTGAAAGGATTCTTTCTGCGTGCAACGTGAAAGACTTTTTTGTTCTTCTGTTTTGCACATGGAGGGAAATCAGAAGCCTTGTGATCCCATTGGGCAACAGCTCAGTCAGCCACAGTCGCATGTAGCAACAAGGGATTGTCTTCTTATTTCACTTTCTGTCAGCAACACAATTCACTCCTTTTCAGCTAATCGTTCAGAACGTTAGAAGGGGAAAAAAGACAGATAATTAACAAGATCTGACAAAATAAACATCCGACAAAAGATGTGAGTTGCAGTGAGGGGGCGGGGGATTGTTGAGGCGGCATCGGGTTGTCATGCTTGTTGTTGGAGGCGCCAGCGACGTTGAGCTCATCAAGCGGCCCGTTTCCACACACTCCGACTAAATCTAATAAAGCTCTGCATAAACGCTGCGCAGTACATCAGAGAGCTGTCTCACTAAGCTCCTCGTCCCCTTCACCGCCTCCGCTCGTGGCCGTCTAAAATTGCATGGGCACATTGCCTGAAGTGGTTGTGGAATGTGGCACGCTGGTGCGGTGGAAATGTGTTAATTACGTGGTAGTGAGTGGAAGTGAGCTTTGGAGTATCATTGGTCTGGCTCTGTGGGAAGGTGAAGAGCCGCAGTGGCGTGCAAGGCCACCCATGTGATTTGTAGGCGACCCATCTGATGCACTGCTGTTTGTCTTCAAATGACTCACTTTGACAAAATGAACTCAATCTGCACTTCAATTGATGCATGCAGAAACACATTGGAGCAATTCAGAGGCGCACAGCTGTGCTGCACTCCAGACGCTATATTTAGAGACATTCGGGGAAGTCATTGATTATCAAGAACATGATGTCCCTTCATGTGCCCAATGGAATATGCCTTTCCAAGAGCGAGACCTCTCCTTTGTCTTTTGTTCAAAATGGATGTTGAGTTATGAAAGCTTATGAGCAAAGGTGCCCCATCATATTTATACATTCAGAGTTCTGTTTTCCAACCTTCAGTAGAAACCTGCTTTGAGACGAGTGTGTCCTTGCGGTGTTATGACGTCCGTCTCCTCGCATCAAGCCTCTTATTTAACTCTCTGGTGTTCACGCCTCAGCTCCAGTGCACACGCATGCAGTTCAGAGAGTCAGATAAAACGGTTTCAGAATGTTAAAGAGAAAAGACTCGCCAGCGTTGATGGGAGTGTCGCATGTGCAACTTGCAACAGAGGTGAGATGGAAGCAAGATGGCTGCCCTCCTTAGCTACTTCCCTCACCAGCTGCGGTGAAAACCATGTGTTTGATTCATGTTATGGAGCCTGTAAGCCCCTTTGACACCATTGACTGTGACCGCGTTGAGCCGCGTCACACGTGGACATTTGGGCTCAGCCACCATGTTCACTGGTGATGTCAGATTCTGACAGTCTGAGGTGAGAGCCGTGGGACTGAATGTCATTCACAGCTGCTTTAAACCTCCCCGTCGTCGAGGTGATCACAGCTTTCCTCTAAAGTATTTAGTTCATGCTACACATGAAAACAGCTGCTATATAATATAATATAGAAATGAACTACTGAAGGAAACCTGTTGGCGGATGGACCCCGGCTCCGCATGTCCAGGTGTCCTTGAACGAGACACTGAACCCGGAGTTCCTCCCCGAGCGCTTCACAGCAGCTCACTGTTGCTAAAGCATAAGATAGTTTGGACCTCAAGGTCACATTCATGAAATATGATGATTGTCATTTTTTCCTCAAGATACTCAGCCGTCAAATAGAGTAAAATGTATTTACTAAAATTGAGGAAGAAAAGGAGCATAATAACAGATGTATCTAGCAGTTGGGACCCCAGAGAAGGTACTAGGACGAGGCTCTAGACGGACGCAGCGCAGCGTATCTGAACGTCTCTCTGACGCACTTCCAAAATGTTCTTTTCTCCTTCCACACATTTCCTCCATCTGTTCTGACTCTTTGCAGAAATGAAATCAAACGGTGGCCACCGTGTGCCTTCTCGTTAGACCTGTGCGCCGCCGGGCGCTGCAGGGATCACAGCGACGGGCAGAACATCGGGCCGGCCGGGTCATCTCTGTGTGCACACAGGGAGCCCAGATGAAAGGCATCATGGGAGAGAAATGAAAGGGAATGGCCTGGACTCAGCTACACAGGCAAAGGCAAGCGTCCTCATAAAGACGTAGATGTGCGCCAAGCACAGCCGCCCTCCTTTGAACCGTGGGACACGTTACTGTAAGTGTGTGTGTGTGTGTGAGTGTGTGTGTGTGTGTGTGGCACAGCAGACAACAAATACCTCAGCAACTGTCCTCCCTCCAGCCTTCATGCAACATTGATTGCTGCTATTGATTGTGTCTGTCCTTTAGGGCGAGGGAGAGACGGCTCACATAAAACACAGAGTGCCTTCCTCTCTCTCTTACACACACACACACACACACACACACACACACACACACACACACACACACACACTTCTCGCAAAACAACACCCTCCTATGTCACAGACACACTGGAGCAAATAAATGAAAGCAAAGCTCTTGTTTGTCTCCAAACCCCCCCCCCCCCCACACACACACACACACTTTACCTCCATTCCCGCAGGTAACAATGTGCACCGAGGTCACATGACAAAGAGTCATGGCTTCCTCGCTTTAATTTGTGTGAGGACGAGGTGGAAATCTCTTCAGTTTCAATTGCCTCGGCCCGTCATGCTGATGAAGAGCGAGCAGACGACCTTGTAAAGCCAGCGGCCAAGAGGAGGCATTAATGTTTCATTCTTCTCTTGTCTTCTGTCCGTCTGTCTCTCCTGAAGCGGGATGAATATGACTGCGTATGGTGACTGTGTATTAGAGCTGGGCGATGAATGGATTAAATCAATTCATTAGAATGTCTCAAAATGTAAATAGATGTCTTCCCTTTTAACTTGGATACCTGATACCTAGTTCTAGTTCCTAGTTTCTAGTTCTGGTTAAATATCCACAGAGGCATGCGCCAATGAAAGTGAGAGGTTTGTCTGAAGCATCAACTGGAAGCAACAGCATGGCTGATGCAGTCCAGCTGTGGAGACCCTCCCACGGTCCTGGAGGCGGTCCAAGCCCAGCAGCCACCGAGCGGACACAAGAGGCTCGTCGGCTTGGTGACGCTCGGCCGGGCCTTTCAGGCTATAAGAGCCGGTCCACATGCTGATCCTCTGTCCTTTGTGTACACTTGACATCCACCCCGCATGACTTTCTTTTGGTGTTGCACCTCCAACACCTCCACAGCAAACTGATTCCATCACTGAGCTGCACACACTTTGTTTCACAGTAACTTCAGGGTAATACATTATGTTGGGTTTTGAAGTCTTCCTTCAGCAGCTCCAGAAGAAGTGTGGAGAGGTGTGTTCTGTTCAAAAGCAGCTAACATGCCAACGACGTTGCTGTCATCTGGCCAAGAAATACCTCTTCTTTTATTTATTTTCAAAACATTTAAAGATTCTTTGTATTTATTTATTAAATTCTTAAATCGGATGTGATGTGAAACGTTTGAGATTTTATTATTGAGGCCATATCTATTTCCCTGTAGATTGTGAAAGCAAAATGTATGCAAATTATTTCCTTCTTGTCATAGTCGTCACGCATGTCAGCAAAAGCAACGAAGGCATAACGAGCACAAAGCTGCCATATGTGAGGCCGAGGCACACAGAGCTGACGTTTATGTTATTCAATTAACAAAACAGGTTGTAATCGTATTTAATTGAAATTTAGCCAATAAAAAAACCAAAGCTTTGCCAAATTACTTTCTACAAAGATGTCCTCGGGGGGGGACTGTAAGGTAACATGCCTCCGGCATGTCAAGGAATGACCTTTGGGAATAAATTAGCTCCAGCAGAAAACTGGTTAGAAATTAGCATATCCAGATGTAGCCGCCTTGATTTGATTTCATTGCCTTAATTGGATTTCATGCCGGTCTGCAGCATTAGCCATAAAAGCAGAAGCCTGGACTTCACAGCGGCTGCGCGTGGATGGCCACCACAGCTCTGGGATGCTGAACCAATACAAGCTGGGAATGTTAATGAGGTGAACAGTTGTCACGCGAGGCACGTCGGTACGCTTGCCAATTACGAAGCATCATGGCACGTGTGTGGAATAATAATTTCTTTATTTAGACACTCGAGGACTGGCGGCAGACTGTGGGAAACTTTAAGTGGCGGGTCTAATTTTTTATTTTCATCTGATTTATAAGACCTTCCATCATCTGGCTCATAGCTTGTGCCTGGACTCGTACCTTCGTATCACACGCTTGTGAAGGCTGTGACTCTCACACAGCAACCAGAATCAAAATGTCAGAAAGTATGTATAGGTCGAAGGGTGAATGTTTGCAATTATGTTCTGCCATATGTTGTGCACTGTGGCTGAGTATGAAGATGAGGGTTGAATGGCTGGATGATCCCCGAGATACTAACAGTGGCACTCAAAGTGATAGCACAGTGAGAGGAGGTTTAATCTCATGACATCATTATGTTTGTATGACCCGTCAGGCCGATGAAACACAACACTCATAACTCATAACACTCATGGTTTTGAAGTTGACGATGTAGTTGTTCTAAAAGTTCTCTATATGATAATCAAAGCATTAATATAGCAGCAAACAACTATTATCCAGCTTATAGGGCGGTTACTGCTATAACGCCGTTTCCAAGCAGTGGTCACACAGAGGGAATAAATCAAGAGAAGTAGAGTAATTTATATAGACTTCTATACAACCAGAGGAGTCGCCCCCTGGTGGTCAGGAGAGAGAATGCAGCTTTAACACATGAAGCATAGACTTCTATACAACCAGAGGAGTCACCCCCTGGTGGTAAGGAGAGAGAATGCAGCTTTAACACATGAAGCATAGACTTCTATACAACCAGAGGAGTCGCCCCCTGGTGGTCAGGAGAGAGAATGCAGCTTTAACACATGAAGCATAGACTTCTATACAACCAGAGGAGTCGCCCCCTGGTGGTCAGTAGAGAGAATGCAGCTTTAACACATGAAGCATAGACTTCTATACAACCAGAGGAGTCGCCCCCTGGTGGTCAGGAGAGAGAATGCAGCTTTAACACATGAAGCATAGACTTCTATACAACCAGAGGAGTCGCCCCCTGGTGGTCAGGAGAGAGAATGCAGCTTTAACACATGAAGCATAGACTTCTATACAACCAGAGGAGTCGCCCCCTGGTGGTCAGGAGAGAGAATGCAGCTTTAACACATGAAGCATAGACTTCTATACAACCAGAGGAGTCGCCCCCTGGTGGTCAGGAGAGAGAATGCAGCTTTAACACATGAAGCATAGACTTCTATACAACCAGAGGAGTCGCCCCCTGGTGGTCAGGAGAGAGAATGCAGCTTTAACACATGAAGCATAGACTTCACTTGTCGTCGTCGCTGCTAGCCACAGGCTCATCCTTCACCGTGTTGGGAGCCGTGTGGAGGCAACAGAAATGCTCATGCATTTTGAAATAATCAAATGCATTAGAAAATTAAATAATTTCCTATTGAGCAGAAAATATTTTTTTATTGTGTGATTTGGATATTTGGAGATGGAATGAGCTGAGAATGAGATTTAGTTTTTTCCTCACAATCAGGACTGTGGGTTTTCTCTTCCATCTCTTCCATTTGATTGGAGTTATGAAGGGATCTCTGCACAGCCAGTAGAGACAGGAGGAATGTTTACAGCTAATAACAGCTTAAAAGTTCATACGCACATTTGAGTTTTGTGCTAAAACAGACTTTCTCCTGTAAGGACACCTTACCAAACAATGTACCTTTCTTTAAAAGTACTACATAAAGATGATTCTCTCTCACAGTAGCCTCCCGTACACCATTCTTCACTTCAAGGCACAGCAAGTAGCTTTTCATTTGCTTCTCCCCCGACAGTGACTAAGAACCAGTGGTCAGCTGCCCGTGGAGCCCCTCTACAACCCTCTTGGAGCAGCTAAAGGGCCAGACAGCGGGACGTGCCGCAGAGGTTTTCTTTAAACCCAAAGCAAAAAGGGGGGGAAGAAAATTGGATGCGGAGAAAGAACTGTGAGGTTGACCCAGAGAGTGCTGGAGCTTTTAATTCCAGATGATTTCTTCTAGTTTCACCTGACTGAGGCCAGAGGCTCGCTGATGGAGATACTAACCCCTGCTAGCCTCATTAGCCCTCTCCAGCTGCTTTTGGGACATTTTGCTCTTCGTCCAAACCCCCGCCGTCCCTCCCAACTTCTCTCGCCGCCAGCACTTCAAACACACAAACAGTAATTGAGTCCAATCTTCAAAACTTCTGAAGCATAATGGAACCCTTCTTCCAGCACAGACATCAATGAAATTGCCGCATGAGTCTCTGTCACGTACATTTGTTTTCTCTACTTTTTCACCTCTCGCTCCCACCGCCGTCGCCCACACCAGCGCCAATATGGCCGCTGTGAACAAAGAGACGGTCTCCCATTAGCGTAATTGGGCAATTTAGCCGCTGCTGCATACAAGTGGCTTTTCATGAATAACAAATTATGCCTTACCTGGTGACTGCAGGTCCAACAAGTGCATCTGCCTACTGCAGGAAGATAATAGCACTTATCAACAATTTCCTTTGAATATAAATGTGCTGTTTAACTTTGCAGAATGTGTGTGATTACTCTTGTAGCATGTGTACTGTTCATTTAGCAATTTGAGGCAAAGCCTTTCTGACAACACAAGTGTCCTTTTTCTTGATAGGAAGCTTCTCACCTGGAAGTATTATTATGTTTCTCTATGTCCATCTAGATCATTGTGAAGAGAGTTTGTCCCACCAGGTGAACACGTACGGCAGAGCATCTGTTTGTAGCTGTCCTTCAGTAATTCACCGCCTTCTCATTGCAGTGCTTTGTTCTTCTCTCTGCTCCTTGACTTAAGTTCCCTATATGAAATATCATTATTTTAAGACTGACGTCCATATTTTGGCTATTTGTGAATATGATGACAAAGTTAAAAATAAGCCAACTGTTGAAAATATAGGCTTTTAGCCTCATACCATGTTAAAAACCCAAACCCATATCGGATGAATACAGTTGGTAAAAACAAATCTCATCAGTCAATAATAGAAGGGGCAACATGTTTGAACACATTTATTTTGCTTCAGTCGGCTCTTCATGTTTGTGTGTATTCCTGCAGGGCCAGCGGATGAGCTGCCACCAAAAAAGCTGACCTTTCCCAACCTCTCCTCTGGCCATCCTGTGCGAAAGGCATTAACCCCTTGGGCGCCTTCAAACAAGCCCCAATCAAATCCTGCGGGGAGCCCTGTGTCTGTGTTTATGGCTGTGGCACTGTGGTTCATTTCAATTCAATGCGGCTCTGATAACAACTCGTGATAGCCAGGCAACAGCCATTGGTCGCTATTTTTCTCCAAGCAGCAGACTATCAGGCCGGCAGATAACAGGAAAATACAGAACGGTACCTCGAACTGTCTTGACACACAAAATAATGACAATGAATGTGTGGAATGATTGTGCTCTTAAAAGGAAGACATGTGTGATGTTTTCCATTTGGCTTGTTGTACTATTTCACAGCATTCAGCTGACCACACTTGAACTGTTTCCAAAGCTGCTGATGCTACTTTGTTTTCATTTGTTCTTCATTACATTAAGTGGAAAGATGCGATGTGTAACATGTAGCCACCTGCTCCAAAGAAATACTTCTACTGGGTCCATACAATCAACTACTGACAGCGGGGCAAGAGAACATCAAATTCAACCAAACTGCTGAAACTCTGAGCGACGGTCAAAATGACACTGCTATCTTGTAACCTAACGTGTGGCGTCGGCCTCAGTCTTTAGTTAGCCATCTGTGTGTTTACTAGACCACTTAGCTTAGCTTAGCTTAGCACTTAGCGGGCAGTACGTTTGGTGGACATTTCAATAGTTTGTTTAATCAAATGAACCCAAAGTTGCAGAAACGAGAAAATGATCCGTACCAGGCACCACAAACCCCAGTGCCCAGGATCAGACCCCAGGAACAGAGCACAGGATCAAACCCCAGGATGAGACCCCAGGATCAGAGCACAGGATCAAACCCCAGGATGAGACCCCAGGATCAGACTCCAGGATGAGACCCCAGGATCAGAGCACAGGATCAAACCCCAGGATGAGACCCCAGGATCAGACTCCAGGATGAGACCCCAGGATCAGACCCCAGGATGAGACCCTAGGATCAGACTCCAGGATCAGACCCCAGGATCAGACCCCAGGATGAGACCCCAGGATGAGACTCCACGATCAGACCCCAGGATCAGAGCACAGGATGAGACTCCAGGATCAGACCCCAGGATCAGAGCACAGGATCAAACCCCAGGATGAGACCCCAGGATCAGACCCCAGGATGAGACCCCAGGATCAGACCCCAGGATGAGACCCCAGGATCAGACTCCAGGATGAGACCCCAGGATCAGACCCCAGGATGAGACCCTAGGATCAGACTCCAGGATCAGACCCCAGAATCAGACCCCAGGATCAGACCCTAGGATCAGTCCCCAGGATGAGACCCCAGGATCAGACCCCAGGATCAGACCCTAGGATCAGTCCCCAGGATGAGACCCCAGGATCAGACCCTAGGATCAGACTCCAGGATCAGACCCCAGGATGAGACCCCAGGATCAGACCCCAGGATGAGACCCCACGATGAGACCCCCTAGGATCAGTCCCCAGGATCAGACTGGGATTTTGCACTGGCAGAATTTGAGCTGGGAGGACAACATAAATGGTAAATGGTAATGGACTGTACTTGTATAGCACTTTTCTAGTCCTATGAGCACTCAAAGCTCTTTAACACTACATGTCATCATTCACCCATTCATACACTGATGGGAGTGGCTATCATGCAAGGTGCCACCTGCCCATCAGGACTATTCATACACCGTAGGCACAGCTACGGGAGACATTTTGGGGTTAAGTGTTTTGCCCAAGGACCCATCGACATGGACTAGCAGAGCCGGGGATCAAACCGCCGATCATCTGATTGAAGGACGACCCTGCTCACCACTAAACAGGGTCCAGTAAAACATTTAATCCAGTAAAAACACCATCAAAAAGTCCACAGGCCATGCGTGTATGATTGACAGGCCCTTGGGGCGGCTCTACTTCTTGGTCTTTGCATGTTGGACACAGACTGGACGCTACAGTGACTCAATATCGATATCCAACCTGTCAGTCACAGATAGAAAGAGATGCCTCTTCTGCCGTTCTTCTGTCTTCTCTTAGACATCTTTCTCCTCTCTATCGTGAGCATTTCTAGTACACAAACCCCAAACAGACTGTTAGGAGCTCCATGGGTCACAACGTGCTGCAATGCTATAGTGGTGTATTAACATGAGGATCGATCCGGTCTCAGTTGGCTCGGTCCACGATGGCAGAGCGCCAGAGAAAAGAAAAGTCAAACACAAAGCTTCATTATTATTTAATAAAGACAGTGGAATACAAAACCCCAGACATTTGGCTGTGATTATCTAATTTCCATTTATCTGCTGCTCCCCTCTTAATACATAAATCAGGATTATTCTTTTGTCCATGAAGCCTTATAGAATACGCAGCAGCCTGCCTCTTGTGCTTGGAGGCCACCTGGCACATATTATGACTAATAGTATAGCTAATAGTAATGACAGGGGACAGTGGCACCATAGGCTGCATAGAAGGGGACAGCAAGTCACAGCTTTGCATGCACCACCCATTCAACAGATTGTTTCCATACCACGAGAGAGAACGTGTGAGGGGATGGGGTGGGGAAAGAAGGGGAGAATGTAAGAGACACTCTGATTGATTTCCCTAAAGAGAGATCGATCTCTGTGATCAGTTCCTGCATAATCCACCAGTCCTTGTACTGAGTACAGATGAGTGCTGGAATACAGGAGAACCACACTGCTGAAAACAGGTGATCAGAGTCACGGTCAAGCAATTATGTTTCCCATTCACTGATTTTAAATTTCATTTGGTATTGGGAGGCGAAAGCTTGTGAGTACCTGTATTTATTGTAGGCAGACTTTTCCATATCTGATTTAATATTTCAGCAAGTTACAAAGTCAAAAGTGACCAGTTTCAAGTCAAGTCTTAAACATGATCGTAGTCCTTGAGGAGAGGCAGTGACTTAAAAGAGAAGTAGCCTTTAGTGTGAAGTCTGATGAATGAAACGTGAGGCCATTGTAGTGTTGGGCTGAAGGTCTGGAATCTGGAGGTATGGTGCCATTTGGAACGGGAAGTCTGACAATGTTATAAGAGTGCAGCGCTAAATGTGTTTAGGGGCCGATAATGATGAACCAACAGCATGTTGTGCACATGTGAGGATTACATGAGCCTACCCATGTCACCAGAATGCTTCTTTCCTCCAGTTAAGGTAGTCACTTTTTCCAATTACATTCATCAACTACCAAAGGATTTCTATTATATATGAATGTCTCACGTATGTTTGGTTGATTGAAAATATGCATACATACACTGCTTCATCTCAACGTAAGTGCTATTTTTATTAGTATAATAGGAAGTTATACTGTAACTAAAGCTGTCCTTTTGTGTTCAAGTTGATTCTCAAGTCTTTTCATAATTTGCCCATTTGACCTGAGATTTGGGATTTGAGTCTGACTCGAGCTGAAGCCAAACAGAAGAACTCCAAGTCTACACCTAGAAACATGTACATCTTTACAGAGGCCTTGAGCACTGACGTGACAACGTGTTGATGTCCTATCTTCTTGGCTCCCAGCCAGGTGAAGCTCTGCCTGTGATGTCTCTGGAATCTGACCCAATGGCACCGATGGTCTTGATGGTCTTGTTTACTTGTAAAGGTCAAATTGAGACTGTTTCATAACCAGTTAAAGGTTTCTCAGTTATCTTTGACCTCAGCTTGTGATGGGATAATCGTGTCGGCGACTCAACAATAAGACTTTCTTGCACGGGCAATTTATCATCTGATGACTTGCTAATTCCACGTCATACTAATAGATTCACTTAGATAAGAGCATATTTTAAAGTGCGTGTTAAACAGTGATGTTTCAACTATCAATGGGATACAGTCTTCTCTGTGGCTCTATTCACTTTTCATCTGATCTCACCGTATCTGCAGCGGCCAAATGCAACCCCTCCCTTTGCCCAAATACAGTAAGGGGATCTTTCTGTGGCCACAACCCAGTGAGACCTCCAAAAACACGGGCCACAAAACCGTGCAATTAAAATTCTTCTCAAATCGTACATGGCGTAAGATTTATATGTTGAGGAAATCCCTCATCAAGGCTCAGAAGTACATGAAATCTCCTTCTTGACGTCCACAACCAAAACGGTGTACAATAAATGTGTTTACTCTCTTATTCAGTCATAATATGTTACAGTCACTTTACAGCTGAGACTAAATGGAGTAAGAAAACACTTGTCTCCTTCAAGAAAAACCCAAGCCTGATTTGTGGAACAAATGGGTTTGCTTTACACACAACTGAAACGATCTCACCCCATTGGCCGATTCGTCCCCTGATGTGTGAAGAATACCGACTCGGAGCAAAAGGAACTGACTTATTTAGATGGATATGTCGGCCCAATGGAATTACAAATTCATTTGCTGACGTGAATGGAGATGAAAGCGAAGTGGCCCCTGCCGAGCCAGAACCGAGAGCCAGACAGCAATGGAGAAAAGAGTTGGCAGAGGGTGACCCCTGTTTGCACTGGTCCGTGTTGTATTTAATGTGTGTCCTGCCTTGTCAGACGAGGCCTATCATTTGATTTATAGAAGTCAGAGCGTGGCGCAGTGTGGCCAGATGGCCCGACACATGGCCTGAGCATTGTCATTCAGATGCAGCGTGTGCCGCGACACTCTTAATAAAGCACAAGTGCATAAACTCAAAAGCTGAAAAGGGCCAATATGGAAATGTGTATTATCTGTTACTGCGTGATTTGGGGCTTGAACATGTGTCTGCTCAACTTCATACCATGTTTTCCAACAGAGTGTCAAGGTTATCATACCTTACTTACGAGACAAATAATGAAGTCTATTACACCTATAATCATAGAAAAAACTGTCTACGACATTTGGTATTGCCAAGTACATTTAGTAAGGCACACTGCTCAGATATTTCCTGGAGCGATGTTTTATCCAGTGCTTCTTATTTGACCTGCACTAAAGTGATACGGTGGCTGTAGAGAGAACACAACACCGGTGTGTGGTTAGATCTAGACAACAACGCTCTTTGGTTAAAGTCAGGGAAAGATAGTGGTTTCAGTGGAATATTAATAAAGCACAACACGTCCTGTCTTGTGCTTCGTCACCTTTTCAGGACTCAAACTTGCAATAAATGAAGCTCCAGCGGAAGTTCAGACAGGAAGACATTCTTTACACTCTTGTTCATTCATAAGCAGTCTCTTAGTCTTACTCCATCAGCTGATTGGGGGCGTGTACGATGAATGAACCAATCGAAGGCGGAGCAGTTCTGTAAGCCAATCAAAGCATTGTTGGCAAACCTTTAAAACATGTTCTCCTCTCTGCTGCTGTCAGTAGTCATTTCAGCTCAAGCCGATGGACCCTCCTCCTCACCAGGCTCCTCCAATCAGCATCAGTCCTGCGCCTCATTCATTATCATGTTACAGCAACTCTTCTTCTACACCACCACCAGTGTCTGGGCTCCAGGGGGGTTCTGCCTTCACAGATATCAGCATCACTACCCCGTCCAATCGCCAAAGACTTTGCACTATTCAAATATATGCAATTGTAATAAATGATTGTTAAACTCTAAAAACAATTCTCTCCTGATTGAACTGGTGTAAGTGCAACACTGAAGTATCATCACCTTTTTAAAATGATATGGAGAACTTCTTATCAAACAATCACTTATGAATCTAACACAGAACTAACATTATTATAGAGAGACATGTAATTCTCTGTTTACGGTCGCTAAGCCAATGTTAAAGTGCCTGCAGTCTTTCTAATGTCCATCAGTGGTGAGCGGGGTCGTCCTTCAATCAGAGGATCGGCGGTTCGATCCCCGGCTCCACTAGTCCATGTCGATGTGTCCTTGGACAAGACACTGAACCCCTAATGTCTCCCGTAGCTGTTCTACGGTGTATGAATGTTAGTTACTGCTGATGGACAGGTGGCACCTTGCATGGTGGCCCCTCCCATCAGTGTATGAATGGGTGAATTATGGCATGTTGTTAAACATCTTTGAATGGTCGATAGTCTAGAAAAGATACAGATCCATTTACCATTTTACATAAATGCTCCACTGTGTTCACCAGCTACCATTTAACTGTGTGCCTGCTGAGCAAGTAAAGTACAGTAGGTCGTTTGAGCTTTTTCTCTCATGGCACATTTAAGACCTACTGAATAACTTTTTCGAGTATAGAATTGTGGTTTAGGAGACAAATGAGGGAAAACAACAATTTTCCTGACTTTCACTTCCGCTGAATCCAAATCAAATTGCCCACTGGCAGTATGCAGACACACACACACACACACACACACACACACACACACACACACACACACAACTGGACCTAGTGCTGATTCCTGTATCTCTCTTTGATCTCATATTCAACATGCTCCACTGTAGCAAAAATTAAAGCAGAAACACAATGAGCATTTCAAAAAGTAGGTTTCAAAGTCACAGCCACACATTCCATGTGTGATCATACAAACTGATTGGCAAACTCTCTGAATGGCCATTTTAACTTTTAATTGTACAGTATAATGATTGACTTATTATATTTGAGAACAAGACCTTTTTAAATATAATTTCAAACCAGGGGGAACTCATCTGCCATCAAACAACAATGTGCACGTTACTTTCACAGAACATGAACTGAAACTACAGGCTTTCTGTTGCTCTGCGGGCTCTCATAAAACTAGCTGGCCTGTGAGTTTTGAACTTGTGTTTATGGACTGGGTATGAATTGCTCTTCTTGCGATCAATAAAGTCGTCTGAATGTGAATTTGACACTCTCGGTGTGTGCAGCCTCTCACCTCCACCGCAGTGTCTGATCCCATCAGGAGAATAGTTGCTGTTGCTTTGTGGGTGGGTGTGACGCATCGTGTGCACGGGGAGACGCCTGCTGAGGAGGTTAGTCACATCTCATCAACGTCACACCACTTTACAGGTGGGGAGTTTGAAGAAGTGGGGAATAATTCTTTACCTCACGAAAACAACCAAAAAGCTTTGATAGTGCACAGTCATCATGTTTTAGTATTTCCCTCAACAACATGCAGAAAAAGAAACTGGCTCTCATGATGGATCATTGTTGGACTGTGGGTCCGTGGTTAGCAGGTCCGTCTTTCAATGAGAGGTTCCCTGGCTGTGCTAGCCCTAGTCGATGTGTCCTTGACCCTAAATTGCTCCCCCTAGCTGTGTCTACGGTGTATGACTGTGAGTCGCTTTGGATAAAAGCGTCAGCTAAATGTAATATAATGTAATGTAACTACAGTTGGACTTGTCATGAGAGAACTTCTGCCAAAGGCAAAACAGAAATCATGATCATAGCGCCAAAAGATACTGTAGCCCCCCATTACCACAGAAACCCGGTTCAAACCCCGTAAAGGCAAGTACGCTCAAAAGGCTGCGTTTTTTTGACACTATAAACTTTATTCGGACCGTATACAGGTTTGGGTTAACCCGTGACAGCAAGTTAGGCAGGTAAGAGGAGTTCAAAGAGGGTGGGCCATGATAGGCACTGCGAACAACTTAAAGAAAAATAAGAACAAACAAAAGACCAAGGCAGTGTCCCATTAACTAGAAAATAAATCAAATGAAAACAGAATTAATCACAAATAACTGCCACAAAGAAAAGACCACCCTCAAAAGAAGCTACTTTAACCCACCAGCAGTCCAGCACCCCAGCGACCCCACTTGGATTCCCCCCCAGCTATGATTAGGTGCACTGCTCAGGAAGCTCTCTAGAAACAGCCCTCCCATGCACAGAACTCTCGGCGTATAATGCGCTACACGCTACGTGTCCTCCGTGGCGAGAAGGAAAGTGAACGGAGTCTCGACGCACTCGTTCGCATCGTAAACACGGAACAGAGTCTCAATGCACTCGTTCGCATCGGAAACACGGAACAGAGTCTTCGACGCACTCGTTCGTGACATCGGAAACACGGAACAGAGTCTCGACGGACTCGTTCGTGGCATCGGAAACACAGAACAGAGTCTCGACGGAATCATTCGTGGCATCGGAAACACAGAACAGAGTCTCGACGCACTCGTTCGTGGCATCGGAAACAAGGAACAGAGTCTCGACGCACTCGTTCGCATCGGAAACAAAAAACAGAGTCTCGACGCACTCGTTCGTGGCATCGGAAACACGGAACAGAGTCTCGACGCACTCGTTCGTGGCATCGGAAACAAGGAACAGAGTCTCGACGCACTCGTTCGTGGCATCGGAAACACGTAACAGAGTCTCGACGCACTCGTTCGCATCGGAAACACGGAACAGAGTCTCGACGCACTAGTTCGCATCGGAAACAAGGAACAGAGTCTCGACGCACTCGTTCGCATCGGAAACACGGAACAGAGTCTCGACGCACTCGTTCGCATCGGAAACACGGAACAGAGTCTCGACGCACTAGTTCGCATCGGAAACACGGAACAGAGTCTCGACGCACTCGTTCGCATCGGAAACACGGAACAGAGTCTCGACGCACTAGTTCGCATCGGAAACACGGAACAGAGTCTCGACGCACTAGTTCGCATCGGAAACACGGAACAGAGTCTCAACGCACTCGTTCGCATCGGAAACACGGAACAGAGTCTCGACGCACTCGTTCGTGGCATCGGAAACACGTAACAGAGTCTCGACGCACTCGTTCGTGGCATCGGAAACACGGAACAGAGTCTCGCGCACTCGTTCGCATCGGAAACACGGAACAGAGTCTCGACGCACTAGTTCGCATCGGAAACACGTAACAGAGTCTCGACGCACTCGTTCGTGGCATCGGAAAAAAGGAACAGAGTCTCGCACACTCGTTCGCATCGGAAACACGTAACAGAGTCTCGACGCACTCGTTCGTGGCATCGGAAACACGTAACAGAGTCTCGACGCACTCGTTCGTGGCATCGGAAACACGGAACAGAGTCTCGACGCACTCGTTCGCATCGGAAACAAGGAACAGAGTCTCGACGCACTCGTTCGTGGCATCGGAAACACGTAACAGAGTCTTGACGCACTAGTTCGCATCGGAAACAAGGAACAGAGTCTCGACGCACTCGTTCGCATCGGAAACACGGAACAGAGTCTCGACGCACTCGTTCGTGGCATCGGAAACACGGAACAGAGTCTCGCGCACTCGTTCGCATCGGAAACACGGAACAGAGTCTCGACGCACTAGTTCGCATCGGAAACAAGGAACAGAGTCTCGACGCACTCGTTTGTGGCATCGGAAACACGTAACAGAGTCTCGACGCACTAGTTCGCATCGGAAACACGGAACAGAGTCTCGACGCACTCGTTCGCATCGGAAACACGGAACAGAGTCTCAACGCACTCGTTCGCATCGGAAACACGGAACAGATTCTCGACGCACTCGTTCGTGGCATCGGAAACACGTAACAGAGTCTCGACGCACTCGTTCGTGGCATCGGAAACACGGAACAGAGTCTCGCGCACTCGTTCGCATCGGAAACACGGAACAGAGTCTCGACGCACTAGTTCGCATCGGAAACACGTAACAGAGTCTCGACGCACTCGTTCGTGGCATCGGAAACTCGTAACAGAGTCTCGACGCACTCGTTCGTGGCATCGGAAACACGGAACAGAGTCTCGACGCACTCGTTCGCATCGGAAACACGGAACAGAGTCTCGACGCACTCGTTCGCATCGGAAATACGGAACAGAGTCTCGACGCACTAGTTCGCATCGGAAACACGTAACAGAGTCTCGACGCACTCGTTCGCATCGGAAACACGGAACAGAGTCTCGACGCACTCGTTCGTGGCATCGGAAACACGTAACAGAGTCTCGACGCACTCGTTCGCATCGGAAACAAGGAACAGAGTCTCGACGCACTCGTTCGCATCGGAAACACGGAACAGAGTCTCGACGCACTCGTTCGCATCGGAAACACGGAACAGAGTCTCGACGCACTCGTTCGCATCGGAAACACGGAACAGAGTCTCGACGCACTCGTTCGTGGCATCGGAAACACGTAACAGAGTCTCGACGCACTCGATCGTGGCATCGGAAACACGGAACAGAGTCTCGCGCACTCGTTCGCATCGGAAACACGGAACAGAGTCTCGACGCACTCGTTCGCATCGGAAACAAGGAACAGAGTCTCGACGCACTCGTTCGTGGCATCGGAAACACGTAACAGAGTCTTGACGCACTAGTTCGCATCGGAAACAAGGAACAGAGTCTCGACGCACTCGTTCGCATCGGAAACACGGAACAGAGTCTCGACGCACTCGTTCGTGGCATCGGAAACACGTAACAGAGTCTCGACGCACTCGTTCGCATCGGAAACAAGGAACAGAGTCTCGACGCACTCGTTCGCATCGGAAACACGGAACAGAGTCTCGACGCACTCGTTCGCATCGGAAACACGGAACAGAGTCTCGACGCACTCGTTCGCATCGGAAACAAGGAACAGAGTCTCAACGCACTCGTTCGCATCGGAAACACGGAACAGAGTCTCGACGCACTCGTTCGCGGCATCGGAAACACGTAACAGAGTCTCGACGCACTCGTTCGTGGCATCGGAAACACGGAACAGAGTCTCGCGCACTCGTTCGCATCGGAAACACGGAACAGAGTCTCGACGCACTAGTTCGCATCGGAAACAAGGAACAGAGTCTCGACGCACTCGTTCGTGGCATCGGAAACACGGAACAGAGTCTCGCACACTCGTTCGCATCGGAAACACGTAACAGAGTCTCGACGCACTCGTTCGTGGCATCGGAAACTCGTAACAGAGTCTCGACGCACTCGTTCGTGGCATCGGAAACACGGAACAGAGTCTCGACGCACTCGTTCGCATCGGAAACACGGAACAGAGTCTCGACGCACTCGTTCGCATCGAAAATACGGAACAGAGTCTCGACGCACTAGTTCGCATCGGAAACACGTAACAGAGTCTCGACGCACTCGTTCGCATCGGAAACACGGAACAGAGTCTCGACGCACTCGTTCGTGGCATCGGAAACACGGAACAGAGTCTCGCGCACTCGTTCGCATCGGAAACACGGAACAGAGTCTCGACGCACTCGTTCGCATCGGAAACAAGGAACAGAGTCTCGACGCACTCGTTCGTGGCATCGGAAACACGTAACAGAGTCTTGACGCACTAGTTCGCATCGGAAACAAGGAACAGAGTCTCGACGCACTCGTTCGCATCGGAAACACGGAACAGAGTCTCGACGCACTCGTTCGTGGCATCGGAAACACGTAACAGAGTCTCGACGCACTCGTTCGCATCGGAAACAAGGAACAGAGTCTCGACGCACTCGTTCGCATCGGAAACACGGAACAGAGTCTCGACGCACTCGTTCGCATCGGAAACACGGAACAGAGTCTCGACGCACTCGTTCGCATCGGAAACAAGGAACAGAGTCTCAACGCACTCATTCGCATCGGAAACACGGAACAGAGTCTCGACGCACTCGTTCGCGGCATCGGAAACACGTAACAGAGTCTCGACGCACTCGTTCGTGGCATCGGAAACACGGAACAGAGTCTCGCGCACTCGTTCGCATCGGAAACACGGAACAGAGTCTCGACGCACTAGTTCGCATCGGAAACAAGGAACAGAGTCTCGACGCACTCGTTCGTGGCATCGGAAACACGTAACAGATTCTCGACGCACTAGTTCGCATCGGAAACAAGGAACAGAGTCTCGACGCACTCGTTCGCATCGGAAACACGTAACAGAGTCTCGACGCACTCGTTCGTGGCATCGGAAACACGTAACAGAGTCTCGACGCACTCGTTCGCATCGGAAACAAGGAACAGAGTCTCGACGCACTCGTTCGCATCGGAAACACGGAACAGAGTCTCAACGCACTCGTTCGCATCGGAAACACGGAACAGAGTCTCGACGCACTCGTTCGCATCGGAAACACGGAACAGAGTCTCAACGCACTCGTTCGCATCGGAAACACGGAACAGAGTCTCGACGCACTCGTTCGTGGCATCGGAAACACGTAACAGAGTGTCGACGCACTCGTTCGTGGCATCGGAAACACGGAACAGAGTCTCGACGCACTCGTTCGCATCGGAAACACGGAACAGAGTCTCGACGCACTCGTTCGCATCGGAAACACGGAACAGAGTCTCAACGCACTCGTTCGCATCGGAAACACGGAACAGAGTCTCGACGCACTCGTTCGTGGCATCGGAAACACGTAACAGAGTCTCGACGCACTCGTTCGTGGCATCGGAAACACGGAACAGAGTCTCGCGCACTCGTTCGCATCGGAAACACGGAACAGAGTCTCGACGCACTAGTTCGCATCGGAAACACGTAACAGAGTCTCGACGCACTCGTTCGTGGCATCGGAAACACGGAACAGAGTCTCGCACACTCGTTCGCATCGGAAACACGTAACAGAGTCTCGACGCACTCGTTCGTGGCATCGGAAACACGTAACAGAGTCTCGACGCACTCGTTCGTGGCATCGGAAACACGGAACAGAGTCTCGACTCACTCGTTCGCATCGGAAACACGGAACAGAGTCTCGACGCACTCGTTCGCATCGGAAATACGGAACAGAGTCTCGACGCACTCGTTCGCATCGGAAACACGGAACAGTCTCGACGCACTCGTTCGCATCGGAAACACGTAACAGAGTCTCGACGCACTCGTTCGCATCGGAAACACGTAACAGAGTCTCGACGCACTCGTTCGTGGCATCGGAAACACGGAACAGAGTCTCGACGCACTCGTTCGCATCGGAAACACGGAACAGAGTCTCGACGCACTCGTTCGCATCGGAAATACGGAACAGAGTCTCGACGCACTCGTTCGCATCGGAAACACGGAACAGAGTCTCGACGCACTCGTTCGCATCGGAAACACGGAACAGAGTCTCAACGCACTCGTTCGCATCGGAAACACGGAACAGATTCTCGACGCACTCGTTTGTGGCATCGGAAACACGTAACAGAGTCTCGACGCACTCGTTCGTGGCATCGGAAACACGGAACAGAGTCTCGACGCACTAGTTCGCATCGGAAACACGGAACAGAGTCTCGACGCACTAGTTCGCATCGGAAACACGTAACAGAGTCTCGACGCACTCGTTCGTGGCATCGGAAACACGGAACAGAGTCTCGACGCACTCGTTCGCATCGGAAACACGGAACAGAGTCTCGACGCACTCGTTCGCATCGGAAACAAGGAACAGAGTCTTCGACGCACTCGTTCGTGGCATCGGAAACACAGAACAGTCTCGCGCACTCGTTCGTGATGGCGGAAATGACGGAAAAAAAAACGTCTCCCAGCAGGTGCACCTTTATGACCGAATCACCACTGTCGGACCCAATCACCTCCTCCCGTCAATTACACTCAATTACACTCGGTAACAATACATTTGCTCATTCTGCTCTGTTTCTTGTCAGACCACAACGAGCTGCCTATTTCCTTGTCACGGATCGGCCCCTCCTCCGTGCACTCAGATCACAGAATGCAGGCCATCCCATTATTTCAAGGATTAATAAGCATCTATTGGTCTCAAAATATTTTCTTAGCGTGATCAACTGCTGTGGAATATGAGTCATATGCCACTTAAATGGAGACTTGTTTTCCATCTCTAGGCTTTGAATGGTGCAAGATGTTTATTAATCATTGTACAGGTTTCCTGTAATTAACTAATCTTCTCTTTCGGTAATTTTCTTCTTTCCTTTTTATAAAGTGTATTGACACACTATTTGATTTTATGCTCAAATTATACGTAATGAATGTCAGAGTATCTCTTATTCTTTGGAAAGCCTTTCTTTGTTGATGATGAACACGTGTACATTCATGTCGCTAGAGGCAACAGGTCCCACCAGGCAGAACAAAGTGTAGTGTTAGTGGCACAGAGTAACTATTCTATATTAATACAAAGTAGTTGTTGCCTTTACATTGCATGTTGATACTATAAGTAGCTCAATGTTAATCTGTATATCATCACCCAGAAGAAGTAATGATGTGGTGATGACGGATGACGAAAGAATACTTGTATCCACCAACAGCCGGCAATAGAAACAGAAGTATGGCAAGGAGACTTGTAACAACGTGGGGTCTATAAACCCTACCACGTTAAACCGGCCGTGTTCATGTGCACGCTTGCAGACACAGAAGGAGAAAATGGATTGCAGGAGTGCGCTCACAAATTGTGCTGTAGCGCGAGCATCATGTGGGTGTGAATCCAGGAGATGAGCTTTCTCCCTGACCTCAGCAACAACGCCACCCTACAATCACCCTCCTGCGAATGAGGCCGGCGGCGGCGCCGCTCCCATCTTCATCTCCCAGTCGCTCTCCTCCTCCTCCTTCACCTTCCATCTCTCCGTTCAATCTAACTTTACAAGACCGACTCCGGCATTCAGGTGCTCTCAGAAGAGCTGTGTCGGCACTACCTATGGCTGCGGATTTCTAAATTCATTATCAGGTCTGGGGGGGGTGGGGGTGGGGGTGTGTGGGGTGTGTGTGGGTGGGGGGGGGGGGGTGGCATGCACTGAGATCCTGTCAGACCCAGAAGGTGTCTGTATTTACTGAGACTGTCTCAAGGCCTTAAAGTACACTTCCTGTGTGATGTGAGTGCCTCTTAATTTAAAGCCCTATTTGCATTTTGACAGTTACAGTATTTTTTCAAGTGGCATCCAGGAGGTCTTGAAACAAAGAAGTCAGACTTTCACTTGTACTTCTACTCTGATTTTCCATCGTAACAAAACTCTCCAGTGACAGAAGGATTAAGCTTCTCTCAGTCACAATCCATTCAAATGCAAATCAAAGCAACACCAGCGGGTTTGAATAAAATGGAAGATCACTAGAAAATGTGCCTCAGTGGGAGAAAAACAAAGCTCTTCTCATATAGCCTACTAAAAGATACTAATAGAGATATTGCAAGACCATTTTTCTCCTTCCCTGAAAAGTATAAAGGCATCGTTAATTTCCTTATTGATACCAACTACTTATTCATAGTGTCTCACCAAGAAATAAAATGTTTTCAATATTACATTTAAACACATCATTATACTAATTTTAACTAAAAAGAGCTTGAACGCGTCATGCTGTACTGTATCTGATGATGTAGTGCAACCTCGGTTAACGTTAGCTGTCCGCTAAGTCAAGCAGCACTGGGCTGCTAACAACTAACATTAACTAGCTTTCCTTACTACACAGATGTAGTGTGAGGAGAGCTAGTTAACGTTAGCTGTCCGCTAAGCCAAACAGCATTGGGTAGCTAACATTAACTAACTCCTTACAACACAGATGTGAAGTTCCCAGTGTAGCATCATCAGGACCAATTATGCTGCGTTCAGACCAAACACGCTGGGAATTTTTCACGCGAGTCGATCCCATGCAAAGTAAATGCACTGACGCAAATGACGCAAATGACGCGGCGTGAATACGTTAAATGTTGCAACTTCTTTTTTGGTTTTTATATTTAAACTTTGGTGAAAAAATCGCCCGACGCGAAGATTGCGAAAGCCAATCAGCGTTGAGATGCTCCGCCCCCTGGCTGCTGCTGCTCTAGTAGCTGAAGCTGAAGTTATCGAGACGTAGTCGGTGAAAGTCACCGAGCTGTGTGAAACTAGGGGTGATGTTATGAACCCAGACACGAAGGCGTTAGATGTTCCCACGTTTATGGGATGTCCACAACAAGTATAAAGCAGAACTAGTGGTTATTTATTCCGTGGTGGATGGCGGAAATTATAACTGTTTCCACGGAGACACAGAGATAAGCCACGCCCCCTCTTAGGCGCGAATGAAGCGAATGATGTGAATAAACCACAACTTGTCAAGCGAGTAAACTAATGCTGCGTTCACACGCGTTGCAAATATTTGCAAGGCATGTGAACGCAGCATTAGGGTGCATGAGAGGATTGAACACAGGTGTGTCAAACTAGTGTACACACATGCAGATTTACGGATCTGTGTCGGTGACACGTGTTGTTCCTGTGAAGCGTAAATGAGCTGACACATCGGATTGGTGAAAACATTCAGTAAACATTGTAAACACGAGTTTTTGGTCTCAATCTCTGATTTCAAGTCTTCTTCAATACAGCGTGATGTTCATTTAGTCAATTATGAATTCTTAGAAGAAAGGAAGGGGCAGAGCAAAACAAACTGCAAGGTATAAATGGAAAGTCAGCAACAGATGCAAAGGAAAAAAAACAGTTCATGGCATTGTGAGAAATTTGGTAGAACTTATAATCATAAAGGAACAGAAGAGCAAAAAGTGTGTGAGGAAGTGTGTCTTCCATCCAGGGAACAGAGAAAAATAATTTGGAAGTCGACGTTCTCATAGCCGCTGATCGATACCAACGGCTCCTCAATTTTGCCGTGCAATGAGTTCTCAATAAAACCGGTGAACGGGTGTTACGCTCCCTCCCTCCTGTTACGGAATCCAATTCTGCAGACAACTCCAGCCTTGCCCATAATGGATTCTCCATTTCATCGGCTTTGGCTTGTGTTCCGATGGCGTTTGGTTAATATTTCAGCTGCTGTCTCTCTTCCCTTGACAGCCCACTTTGTTGTATTGATTTATTTGTGCACCTCCATTCACATACCACCTCTGTGGTTGGAAGACGATCTATTATGGAATGTTATACCTTTCAAAGAGCTCATTTTATTCTTTTTTATATTTTTTTTCTAGAAAATAATGTGTTGGGGTTGAGTATGTTCCAGGCTGAATAGGTGTGCTCCTTTATCTAGGGTTATCCTCCAACCAACAAACAGGAAGTGCCTCATTTGGCTGTTTCTTATCTGTGAAAAGCATCCTTGGAACCATATATAGACCCAGTTGAGTTAGCGGACGCAGACAATAGCAGAAAGGGAGCACTTCCGTTTTCCTGCTAGCGGTCGGAGTGGCGTTGAAGGATACGCGAGGATGTTGAAGAAGGATGCGCGCTGCGTAGATGTCCTTCCTGCTTCCTGCATCCTAACGCCGAACAGAATTCAGCAGAACCACTGTTCTCCTCACATCTGTGTAAACAGCGTGGCCTGAAGGTGAGGGGATGAAATGAGTCCAGTTGGAACCGGTGGGAAGACCATGTGTGAGCAACAGCTGGACAGAGTGTTCTGTGTTTCAGGGCGAGCCAGCGACCTGATGACGTGAGCAGCCGTTGAGGCTCTGTGTCATGGAGTGTTTACACAGTTAATAAGTATATGTTGGTAACACTTAAATATGACGCCCATATCTATAATGTATTATTACCATTATGTATTGTGTTTTACAAACAGCTGATAGCTCTGTATAATTATTGTTCCATATATTCCTGATGCTTTTAAGCATTTTATATAGACTTATCAGTTCAAGTATTGTATACTTCAAAAAAGAAACTTTATATTACTGCTCTAAAACAAAATAATGTGATTCATTGTTTAAGTAAAGTGGAAAAAGAATCATCAAATCAATCATCACATGATGATGCATTATAATAGTGATCATGATGCATTATAAAAAGATTATCACGTATTACAACTAAGGATATTTTAACACGAGAATCTTTGTGTGATGTGCAATTATGAATTATTATGATACTTGACTGTAATAATTATTATAAAATGCTTTATAATGTGTTATGATTATTTTGCTTATAACCATGATTATAGCGTGCTAAAGGGAGAATATAATGCATTATAAGTATGTTCGTAATGAATTATTGATACGGGCATCACAGAAAGTGAAACGTCTATTTCATGAAAAAAATGAGAATGAAACGAACTCTGAAAACAATAAGCGTGACTAAATATGATGCGCTAACAGACAGATGAAGGCAAACAAAACCACGTCTTCTTTCCTGCGGGCCATCATGGTTGTGTCTCTGTGTGATGGATGTCATTGTCCTCAGATTGTGCATCATGTGATACATTCATACACAACAGCATATCCATAACTTAACTGCTTCAAAGGAAAGAAGTCAAGTGTTAAAGCGCTTTGAGTGGTCAGAAGACTTAATTAAATGCCACAAATATGACTAAAACTAATGTACATTTTTACCGAAAGATTGAAAGAAAATCCAAACCAGCACAAACACTTGATGTAGGAAGTGGAAGTCGTCACCATGACGTCACCCAGTGCTTTTGTTGACTGACGTTTTGATGCCTCGAGTTCTGCATTTTGGCCGTTGCCATCTTGTTTTTTGCAATCAAAAGTGACACGAAAGGGTGGAGCTCAATAAAGACACTTTTAGGAGAGCAAAGTTACAATTACCTTTCATAAATTGACAACACACAGGGAATATGTTAAAGCTTTGCGGAAACATGGACAACGCTGTGTCAATCAAATCAAGACTCATTTTCTCATAGACATATAACCAGACGAGTCTCCCCCTGGTGGACAGGAGAGAGAATGCAGGTTAAAGACACTTCCGTATCTGATTCCCTTCTCAGACCTGGATTGACTTCTTTTTTTCAAAGTACAAAAATTAAGTGACTCATTACAAGAACAGATATTTGAGAGACTGCTGGTGAAATACTTACAGCCACTGGATTATGGAGTCATGGTCAGATGAGTCAGATATGCTCAGATATGGGTCCATATGCCTCAATATAAACATTCTCTGAGTGATTAGCTTTATGATAAAATACGTCTTCCCTGATGGGAGTGGTCTCCTTCAAGAAGAGTGGAACTACACCTCGCAAGGAGAGTCACCACCCCTCAAACAGACTGGAATAATCTAATTACCCCTAAGGAAAGTCCAATTTGTCTCAATTATTGCAAAAGCACTAATCAAATTAAAGAGAAGACTGGCTATCTCGACTGAAGAGACAATGACAAATGGATTTGCAATTAGGACAATTAAATTGTGGAATTACAGACTGTGATGATTCTCCTCGTCTTGACACAATGCGTGATGATGGTAGTACGTGATAATTGCGTTCTGCAAATTATAGTCTTTGTAAATTAGCTTACAATAGATTGTTTAAGCTCTTTCGGTATGGATTTTGGAGACAAACTGGAAGTAATCAGATTGTGCAGCACAAATAAGAGGATTTCAGTTAACTGCACTTCTGATTGCAAATTCCAGCAGGGATCAAATAAAGTATCTGTTGCTGATTAAATGTGCTACTGTACATATTGTATCACGAATGAGATGTTAAGAGCAATGTTCAGCCCTGCTGAGCACGATGAAGAGCTCTGCTTTATTTAACTGGGAGCCATTAGGGCGTCCAGGTCAGTGTGGGGCCGCTTCATAATACACACTTATCAATGAAAAGGAAGTTACACACAATAATGGTCTTTACATTGAGCGCAACTGTGAAACTTGAATGAAAAGAAAGGAAGAAAGAAAGCCCCCCCCTCCTCTCTACCTCCTTCTGTTTCATGGATTGGAGTTCCATTCATACATTGTCATATTCATGTGATGTGTTTATGTAACTTTGTAACTCTGTTCATCTGGTCACATGACATCTATTCATCTGTCCATCCGGGGAGAGGGATCCTCCTCTGTTGCTCTCCTGAAGGTTTCTTCCCTTTTTTCCCTTTCAAAGGTTATTTTTGGGGAGTTTTTCCTGATCCGATGTGAGGTCCTGGGACAGGGATGTCGTATGTGTACAGATTGTAAAGCACTCTGAGGCAAATTTGTGATATTGGGCTATACAAAATAAACTGAATTGAATTGAAGTTTGGAAAAATAATCACAGAACTTCCATTTGTTTTGTTCGTTTATCAATTCACTGTGTCTCAATGCAGTGTGTCTCAATGCAGTGTGTCTCAATGCAGTGTGTATCAATGCAGTGTGTATCAATGCAGTGTGTCTCAATGCAGTGTGTATCAATGCAGTGTGTCTCAATGCAGTGTGTATCAATGCAGTGTGTCTCAATGCAGTGTGTCTCAACACAGTGTATGTGTGTGTCTCAATGCAGTGTGTGTATCAATGTAGTGTGTCTCAATACAGTGTGTATCAATGCAGTGTGTATCAATGTAGTGTGTCTCAATACAGTATGTATCAATGCAGTGTGTTTCAATGCAGTGTGTTTCAATGTAGCGTGTCTCAATGCAGTGTGTATCAACACAGTGGGTTTGTCTCAATGCAGTGTGTATCAATGTAGTGTGTATCAACACAGTGTATGTGTGTGTCTCAATACAGTGTGTATCAATGCAGTGTGTATCAATGTAGTGTGTCTCAATACAGTATGTATCAATGCAGTGTGTTTCAATGCAGTGTGTTTCAATGTAGTGTGTATCAATGCAGTGTGTATCAATGTAGTGTGTATCAATGCAGTGTGTATCAATGCAGTGTGTATCAATGTAGTGTGTATCAATGCAGTGTGTATCAATGCAGTGTGTCTCAATGCAGTGTGTATCCAGTGTGTATCAATGCAGTGTGTATCCAGTGTGTATCAATGCAGTGTGTCTCAATGCAGTGTGTATTAATGACTGTATCAATGCAGTGTGTATCAATGTAGTGTGTATCAATGTAGTGTGTCTCAATACAGTGTGTATCAATGCAGTGTGTATCAATGACTGTGTATCAATGCACTGTGTCTCAATGCAGTGTGTATCAATGTAGTGTGTGTCAACACAGTGTGTGTGTATCTATGCAGTCTGTTTCAATGCACTGTGTATCAATGCAGTGTGTATCAATGTAGTGTGTATCAATGCAGTGTGTGTGTATCAATGCAGTGTTTGTGTCTCAATGCAGTGTGTGTATCAATGCAGTGTGTATCCAGAGTGTATCAATGCAGTGTGTATCAATGCCGTGTGTATCCAGAGTGTATCAATGCAGTGTGTATCAATGCCGTGTGTATCTAGTGTGTATCAATGCAGTGTGTATCAATACAGTGTGTGTGTATCAATGCAGTGTGTATCAATGCAGTGTGTATCAATACAGTGTTAGTGTCTCAATGTAGTGTGTATCAATGCAGTGTGTATCCAGTGTGTATCAATGCAGTGTGTATCCAGTGTGTATCAATGCAGTGTGTATCAATACAGTGTGTGTGTATCAATGCAGTGTGTATCAATGCAGTGTATCAATACAGTGTGTGTGTCTCAATGTAGTGTGTATCAATGCAGTGTGTATCCAGTGTGTATCAATGCAGTGTGTATCAATGCAGTGTGTCTCAATACAGTGTGTTTCAATGCAGTGTGTCTCAATGTACTGTGTCTCAATACAGTGTGTATCAATGCAGTGTGTTTCAATGCAGTGTGTTTCAATGTAGTGTGTATCAATGCAGTGTGTATCAATGTAGCGTGTCTCAATGCAGTGTGTATCAACACAGTGGGTTTGTCTCAATGCAGTGTGTATTAATGGAGTGTGTATCAACACAGTGTATGTGTGTGTCTCAATGCAGTGTGTGTATCAATGTAGTGTGTCTCAATACAGTGTGTATCAATGCAGTGTGTATCAATGTAGTGTGTCTCAATACAGTATGTATCAATGCAGTGTGTTTCAATGCAGTGTGTTTCAATGTAGCGTGTCTCAATGCAGTGTGTATCAACACAGTGGGTTTGTCTCAATGCAGTGTGTATCAATGTAGTGTGTATCAACACAGTGTATGTGTGTGTCTCAATACAGTGTGTATCAATGCAGTGTGTATCAATGTAGTGTGTCTCAATACAGTATGTATCAATGCAGTGTGTTTCAATGCAGTGTGTTTCAATGTAGTGTGTATCAATGCAGTGTGTATCAATGCAGTGTGTATCAATGTAGTGTGTATCAATGCAGTGTGTATCAATGCAGTGTGTCTCAATGCAGTGTGTATCAATGTAGTGTGTATCAATGCAGTGTGTATCAATGCAGTGTGTCTCAATGCAGTGTGTATCCAGTGTGTATCAATGCAGTGTGTATCCAGTGTGTATCAATGCAGTGTGTCTCAATGCAGTGTGTATTAATGACTGTATCAATGCAGTGTGTATCAATGTAGTGTGTATCAATGTAGTGTGTCTCAATACAGTGTGTATCAATGCAGTGTGTATCAATGACTGTGTATCAATGCACTGTGTCTCAATGCAGTGTGTATCAATGTAGTGTGTGTCAACACAGTGTGTGTGTATCTATGCAGTCTGTTTCAATGCACTGTGTATCAATGCAGTGTGTACCCAGTGTGTCTCAATGCAGTGTGTATCCAGTGTGTATCAATGCAGTGTGTATCCAGTGTGTATCAATGCAGTGTGTATCATTGCAGTGTGTATCAATGACTGTATCAATGCGGTGTGTATCAATGTAGTGTGTGTATCAATGCAGTGTGTATCAATGTAGTGTTTATCAATGTAGTGTGTATCAATGCAGTTTGTATCAATGTAGTGTGTATAAATGCAGTGTGTCTCAATGCACTGTGTATCAATGCAGTGTGTATCAACACAGTGGGTGTGTCTCAATGCAGTGTGTATCAATGTAGAGTGTATCAACACAGTGTGTGTGTCTCAATGCAGTGTGTGTCTCAATGCAGTATGTGTATCAATGCAGTGTGTCTCAATGCAGTGTGTATCAACAAAGTGTGTGTGTCTCAATGCAGTGTGTGTATCAATGCAGTGTTTGTGTCTCAATGCAGTGTGTATCAATGTAGTGTGTATCAATGTAGTGTGTATCAATGCAGTGTGTGTGTATCAATGCAGTGTTTGTGTCTCAATGCAGTGTGTGTATCAATGCAGTGTGTATCCAGAGTGTATCAATGCAGTGTGTATCAATGCCGTGTGTATCCAGAGTGTATCAATGCAGTGTGTATCTAGTGTGTATCAATGCAGTGTGTATCAATACAGTGTGTGTGTATCAATGCAGTGTGTATCAATGCAGTGTGTATCAATACAGTGTTAGTGTCTCAATGTAGTGTGTATCAATGCAGTGTGTATCCAGTGTGTATCAATGCAGTGTGTATCCAGTGTGTATCAATGCAGTGTGTTTCAATACAGTGTGTGTGTATCAATGCAGTGTGTATCAATGCAGTGTATCAATACAGTGTGTGTGTCTCAATGTAGTGTGTATCAATGCAGTGTGTATCCAGTGTGTATCAATGCAGTGTGTATCAATGCAGTGTGTCTCAATACAGTGTGTTTCAATGCAGTGTGTCTCAATGTACTGTGTCTCAATACAGTGTGTATCAATGCAGTGTGTTTCAATGCAGTGTGTTTCAATGTAGTGTGTATCAATGCAGTGTGTATCAATGTAGCGTGTCTCAATGCAGTGTGTATCAACACAGTGGGTTTGTCTCAATGCAGTGTGTATCAATGGAGTGTGTATCAATGCCGTGTGTATCCAGAGTGTATCAATGCAGTGTGTATCAATGCCGTGTGTATCTAGTGTGTATCAATGCAGTGTGTATCAATACAGTGTGTGTGTATCAATGCAGTGTGTATCAATGCAGTGTGTATCAATACAGTGTTAGTGTCTCAATGTAGTGTGTATCAATGCAGTGTGTATCCAGTGTGTATCAATGCAGTGTGTATCCAGTGTGTATCAATGCAGTGTGTATCAATACAGTGTGTGTGTATCAATGCAGTGTGTATCAATGCAGTGTATCAATACAGTGTGTGTGTCTCAATGTAGTGTGTATCAATGCAGTGTGTATCAATGCAGTGTGTCTCAATACAGTGTGTTTCAATGCAGTGTGTCTCAATGTACTGTGTCTCAATACAGTGTGTATCAATGCAGTGTGTTTCAATGCAGTGTGTTTCAATGTAGTGTGTATCAATGCAGTGTGTATCAATGTAGCGTGTCTCAATGCAGTGTGTATCAACACAGTGGGTTTGTCTCAATGCAGTGTGTATCAATGGAGTGTGTATCAACACAGTGTATGTGTGTGTCTCAATGCAGTGTGTGTATCAATGTAGTGTGTCTCAATACAGTGTGTATCAATGCAGTGTGTATCAATGTAGTGTGTCTCAATACAGTATGTATCAATGCAGTGTGTTTCAATGCAGTGTGTTTCAATGTAGTGTGTATCAATGTAGTGTGTATCAATGCAGTGTGTATCAATGCAGTGTGTCTCAATGCAGTGTGTATCCAGTGTGTATCAATGCAGTGTTTCTCAATGCAGTGTGTATTAATGACTGTATCAATGCAGTGTGTATCAATGTAGTGTGTATCAATGTAGTGTGTCTCAATACAGTGTGTATCAATGCAGTGTGTATCAATGCACTGTGTCTCAATGCAGTGTGTATCAATGTAGTGTGTGTCAACACAGTGTGTGTGTGTGTATCTATGCAGTCTGTTTCAATGCACTGTGTATCAATGTAGTGTGTATCAATGCAGTGTGTATCCAGTGTGTATCAATGCAGTGTGTCTCAATGCAGTGTGTATCAATGCAGTGTGTATCCAGTGTGTATCCAGTGTGTATCAATGCAGTGTGTATCATTGCAGTGTGTATCAATGACTGTATCAATGCGGTGTGTATCAATGTAGTGTGTGTATCAATGCAGTGTGTATCAATGTAGTGTTTATCAATGTAGTGTGTATCAATGCAGTTTGTATAAATGCAGTGTGTCTCAATGCACTGTGTCTCAATGCAGTGTGTATCAATGTAGAGTGTGTGTGTGTCTCAATTCAGTGTGTGTCTCAATGCAGTATGTGTATCAATGCAGTGTGTCTCAATGCAGTGTGTATCAACACAGTGTGTGTGTCTCAATGCAGTGTGTGTATCAATGCAGTGTGTATCAATGTAGTGTGTATCAATGCAGTGTGTGTGTCTCAATGCAGTGTGTGTATCAATGCAGTGTTTGTGTCTCAATGCAGTGTGTGTATCAATGCAGTGTGTATCAATGCTGTGCGTATCCAGAGTGTATCAATGCAGTGTGTATCAATGCCGTGTGTATCCAGAGTGTATCAATGCAGTGTGTATCAATGCCGTGTGTATCTAGTGTGTATCAATGCAGTGTGTATCAATACAGTGTGTGTGTATCAATGCAGTGTGTATCAATGCAGTGTATCAATACAGTGTGTGTGTCTCAATGTATTGTGTATCAATGCAGTGTGTATCCAGTGTGTATCAATGCAGTGTGTATCCAGTGTGTATCAATCCAGTGTGTATCAATGCAGTGTGTATCAATGCAGTGTGTATCAATGCAGTGTGTATCAATGTAGTGTGTATCAATGCAGTGTGTTAGCAGGTTTTTGAAAGATTCATTTCTGCCAGTGTCCTGCAGCTATAATGTCTTGTCGTTTTACTGCTTTTATTTGTATTGTATTAATTATGTATTCATCTCATTGTATTAGTTGTTTTATGTGCCTGAGTTGGACCTCAATGTTGGACTTCCTGTTGTTATGTTTTTCAAAGCATCCTGTAAACTCTGTTTTTTTCTTAGTGTGTGATTGACACCAAGCAGCAACACGTCTGCCTCATGTTAGCGTGACGAGTGGACTGGATGTAGAGGAGCCTGAGGCGTGAGCGATGCTGACTGTGCAGAACCCGGCCTCTCTGCACCGGGTGCACCTCAGGACCACAGCGCCCCAAGCCTCAATTGTTGTGAGGACATAAATCACGCCCCATTGGCAGCAGCATACATCACAACTATATTGCCTGGGCATCGATCGCCTCTCGGACAAGACCGTGATGAGGATTGTGAGAAGGGGAAAATAATTTCAACGTTCGCCGGCTCGATATCCTCAACTAGCCAAGCAGTGAGCGGGACTCCTCCCCCTTTCTCCCATGCTGTGTTATTATTTCATTAATGCTGCCTGACCCGGGTACGGCGTTACTGTGCTACCTGTAGCAATTCAACAGAGATATGCATCTATATTCATGTTTCATATCCTGGTGAACCCGACCAAGACCGAAATGACAAATATCCTAATTAAAACAGGAGGCCATATTGACTGAGATAAGGCGTGTTGGCTGCAGCAGCTCCTTCCATGTGTTAGTAATGTTGAGAGGTTCACGTTTAAAACTCAGAGTCCTGCTGAATAAGAACCTTCTGAAGGCGCTCGGGTTTATAGGAACCTGAGCTCCAGAGCCAAAGGGACACGAGGAACACACACACACACACACACCAGACACACCACACACACACACACACACACACACACACACACACACACACGCGACACACCACACACACACACACACACACCAGACACACCACACACACACACACACACACACACACCAGACACACACACACACACACGCACCAGGCACACCACACACACACACACACACACCAGACACACCACACACACACACACACAATGTCAGATCAATGCCAGAGGAGAATCAATGCATGGTGAGGGTCGGGAAGGGCTAAACCGCTCAGGGCCAAGATATATTTAGAAAGGTAAGAGAGAGAGAGAGAGATGGAGAGAGAGAGAGAGGAGAGAGAGAGAGAGGAGAGAGAGAGCGAGAGGGAAAGGCGAATTTAGTTTGGGCTAATTGATTAAGTGGGGTTGGACCCCCCCTCCCACCCCTGAGCTGCTCATCCATGCCAGATGTTGCTCACCTATAGCAAATTACCTGCACATCTGATCTCAACATCCCATGTTACCAAAACAAACCGCAGCCTGCCATCAAGATGCCACTTGTCTCACGTCACCTTCCTGTCACTGGGACGTCTCCTAAAGACGGCGTGGAGCATCTGCTCGGAGACGACGTTTACACTGATGAACACACCCAGCTGTCGGGCCTCTGCTCTCGTTCTGCAGACTGATTCGTTTGGATTTCCAGCAGTGTCTCTGCTGCTGTATGAACATGTGGTGTGTTTATCTGTCAACCATCTTTGTGTTGTTGTTGTTGTTGTTTTAGCTTTAGGATGCAGCAAAATGAGAAGTTAGAGAATACAAATTGATTTCTGTGGCCTTGAGAAGTTCAGTGATAACCGGAAGTCAAAACATCTGGATTAGTAAACTCTCTTTCTCCCTGCAGGAATACACATCTTCATAAATTGGTTGGAAGGCTGCTGCTAATCTTTCTTCAGAGCAGTGGCAGCTGGCCAATAGAGGGCCACGGGGCCTGGCCCCACCCAGGACACATGAGAACATGAGAACACCAGGACACATGAGAACACCAGGACACACATGAGAACATGAGAACACCAGGATACACATGAGAACACCAGGACACATGAGAACACCAGGACACACATGAGAACACCAGGATACACATGAGAACACCAGGACTCACATGAGAGCATGAGAACACCAGGACACATGATAACATGAGAACACCAGGACACACATGAGAACATGAGAACACCAGGACACACATGAGACCATGAGGCCATCAGGACAGGACACACATGATAACATGAGGACACACATGAGGACACACATGAGAACATGAGAACACCAGGACACACATGAGAACATGAGGACACCAGGACACACATGAGAACATGAGAACACCAGGACACACATGAGGACACCAGGACACACATGAGAACATGAGGGCATGAGAACACCAGGATACACATGAGAACACCAGGACACACATGAGAACACCAAGACACACATGAGGGCATGAGAACACCAGGATACACATGAGAACACCAGGACACACATGAGAACACCAAGACACACATGAGGGCATGAGAACACAAGGATACACATGAGAACATGAGAACACCAGGACACACATGAGAACATGAGGGCATGAGAACACCAGGATACACATGAGAACATGAGAGCATCAGAACACCAGGACACACGTGATAACATGAGAACACCAGGATACACATGAGAACATGAGGGCATGAGAACACCAGGACACACATGAGAACACCAGGACACACATGAGAGCATGAGAATACCAGGACACACATGAAAACATGAGAACACTAGGACACACATGAGAACATGAGAACACTAGGACACACATGAGAACATGAGGGCATGAGAACACCAGGACACACATGAGAACACCAGGACACACATGAGAACATGAGAGCATGAGAATACCAGGACACACATGAAAACATGAGAACACTAGGACACACATGAGAACATGAGAATACCAGGACACACATGAGAACATGAGGGCATGAGAACACCAGGACACACATGAAAACATGAGAACACCAGGACACACATGAGAACATGATAATACCAGGACACACATGAGAACATGAGGGCATGAGAACACCAGGATACACATGAGAACATGAGAACACCAGGACACACATGAGAACATGATAACATGAGAACACAAGGACACACATGAGAACATGATAACATGAGGACACCAGGACACACATGAGAACACCAGGACACACATGAGAACATGAGGACACCAGGACACACATGAGAACACCAGGACACACATGAGAACACCAAGACACACATGAGGGCATGAGAACACCAGGATACACATGAGAACATGAGAACACCAGGACACATATGAGAGCATGAGAACACCAGGACACATGATAACATGAGAACACCAGGACACACATGAGAACACCAGGATACACATGAGCACATGACAACACCAAGACACACATGAGAACATGAGGACACCAGGACACACATGAGAACATGAGGACACCAGGACACACATGAGAACATTAGGACACACATGAGAACATCAGGACACACATGAGGACACCAGGACACACATGAGAACATGAGGGCATGAGAACACCAGGATACACATGAGAACACCAGGACACACATGAGAACACCAAGACACACATGAGGGCATGAGAACACCAGGATACACATGAGAACATGAGAACACCAGGACACACATGAGAACACCAAGACACACATGAGGGCATGAGAACACAAGGATACACATGAGAACATGAGAACACCAGGACACACATGAGAACATGAGGGCATGAGAACACCAGGACACACATGAGAACACCAGGACACACATGAGAGCATGAGAATACCAGGACACACATGAAAACATGAGAACACTAGAACACACATGAGAACATGAAAACATGAGAACACTAGGACACACATGAGAACATGAGGGCATGAGAACACCAGGACACACATGAGAACACCAGGACACACATGAGAACATGAGAGCATGAGAATACCAGGACACACATGAAAACATGAGAACACTAGGACACACATGAGAACATGAGAATACCAGGACACACATGAGAACATGAGGGCATGAGAACACCAGGACACACATGAAAACATGAGAACACCAGGACACACATGAGAACATGATAATACCAGGACACACATGAGAACATGAGGGCATGAGAACACCAGGATACACATGTGAACATGAGAACACCAGGACACACATGAGAACATGATAACATGAGAACACAAGGACACACATGAGAACATGATAACATGAGGACACCAGGACACACATGAGAACACCAGGACACACATGAGAACACCAGGACACACATGAGGACACCAGGACACACATGAGAACATGAGGGCATGAGAACACCAGGATACACATGATAACATGAGGACACCAGGACACACATGAGAACACCAGGACACACATGAGAACACCAAGACACACATGAGAACACCAGGATACACATGAGAACATGAGAACACCAGGACACATATGAGAGCATGAGAACACCAGGACACATGATAACATGAGAACACCAGGACACACATGAGAACACCAGGATACACATGAGCACATGACAACACCAAGACACACATGAGAACATGAGGACATCAGGACACACATGAGGACACCAGGACACACATGAGAACATGAGGGCATGAGAACACCAGGATACACATGATAACATGAGGACACCAGGACACACATGAGAACATGAGAACACCAGGACACACATGAGAACACCAAGACACACATGAGGGCATGAGAACACCAGGATACACATGATAACATGAGGACACCAGGACACACATGAGAACACCAAGACACACATGAGGGCATGAGAACACCAGGATACACATGAGAACACCAGGACACACATGAGAACATGAGGGCATGTGAACACCAGGATACACATGAGAACATGAGAACACCAAGACACACATGAGTGCATGAGAACACCAGGACACACATGAGAACATGAGGGCATGAGAACACCAGGATACACATGAGAACACCAAGACACACATGAGAATACCAGGACACACATGAAAACATGAGAACACCAGGACACACATGAGAACATGAGAGCATGAGAACACAAGGACACACATGAGAACACCAGGACACACATGAGAACATGAGAGCATGAGAATACCAGGACACACATGAAAACATGAGAACACTAGGACACACATGAGAACATGAGAATACCAGGACACACATGAGAACATGAGGGCATGAGAACACCAGGACACACATGAAAACCTGAGAACACCAGGACACACATGAGAACATGAGAAAACCATGACACACATGAGAACATGAGGGCATGAGAACACCAGGATACACATGAGAACACCAGGACACACATGAGAACATGAGAACACCAGGACACACATGAGAACATGAGGACACCAGGACACACATGAGAACATGAGGGCATGAGAACACCAGGATACACATGAGAACACCAAGACACATATGAGAGCATGAGAACACCAGGACACATGATAACATGAGAACACCAGGACACACATGAGAACACCAGGATACACATGAGCACATGAGAACACCAAGACACACATGAGAACATGAGGACACCAGGACACACATGAGAACATGAGGACACCAGGACACACATGAGAACATGAGGGCATGAGAACACCAAGACACACATGAGAACACCAGGACACACATGAGAACATGATAACATGATAACATGAGAACACCAGGACACACATGAGAACATGAGAGCACCAGGACACACATGAGAACACCAGGACACACATGAGAACATGAGAGCATGAGAATACCAGGACACACATGAAAACATGAGAACACTAGGACACACATGAGAACATGAGAATACCAGGACACACATGAGAACATGAGGGCATGAGAACACCAGGACACACATGAAAACATGAGAACACCAGGACACACATGAGAATACCAGGACACACATGAGAACATGAGGGCATGAGAACACCAGGATACACATGAGAACACCAGGACACACATGAGAACATGAGAACACCAGGACACACATGAGAACATGAGGACACCAGGACACACATGAGAACATGAGGGCATGAGAACACCAGGATACACATGATAACATGAGGACACCAGGACACACATGAGAACACCAGGACACACATGAGAACACCAAGACACACATGAGGGCATGAGAACACCAGGATACACATTTGAACATGAGAACACCAGGACACATATGAGAGCATGAGAACACCAGGACACATGATAACATGAGAACACCAGGACACACATGAGAACACCAGGATACACATGAGCACATGAGAACACCAAGACACACATGAGAACATGAGGACACCAGGACACACATGAGAACATGAGGACACCAGGACACACATGAGAACATGAGGACACCAGGACACACATGAGAACATGAGGGCATGAGAACACCAGGATACACATGATAACATGAGGACACCAGGACACACATGAGAACATGAGAACACCAGGACACACATGAGAACACCAAGACACACATGAGGGCATGAGAACACCAGGATACACATGAGAACATGAGAACACCAGGACACACATGAGAACATGATAACACCAAGACACACATGAGGGCATGAGAACACCAGGACACACATGAGAACATGAGGGCATGTGAACACCAGGATACACATGAGAACACCAAGACACACATGAGGGCATGAGAACACCAGGACACACATGAGAACATGAGGGCATGAGAACACCAGGATACACATGAGAACATGAGAACACCAAGACACACATGAGAACATGAGGGCATGAGAACACCAGGACACACATGAGAACATGATAACATGAGAACATGATAACATGAGAACACCAGGACACACATGAGAACATGAGACCATGAGAACACCAGGACACACATGAGAACATGAGAACACCAGGACACACATGAGAACATGATAACATGAGAACACAAGGACACACATGAGAACACCAGGATACACATGAGAACATCAGAACACACATGATAACATGAGAACACCAGGACACACATGATAACATGAGAACACCAGGACACACATGAGAACATGAGAACACCAGGACACATGAGAACATGAGAACACCAGGACACATGAGAACATGAGAACACCAGGACACATGAGAACACCAGGACAGTGCCGTAACGGAAACACATGAGGCCCCCCTGCAGAATAACCCTGAGAGGGCCCCCCCCCCCCCATATGTAAGGGATAATGTATTGTCCGGCGGTCATTATCCAAAGATAAACGAACAGGACCCAAGCTTTTCTTTTGAGGGAAATTTATTCAATCAGAAAAAACAGCTCAAACTGAGAACAAATGTATTCCAACAGAAACAAAACATATGCTAGGGCCTATCAAACAGCTCAAACAGAACATATGTTACAACAACATAACAAATATGCCTACATATAGTCGATACACCGGTAGGCTACTTTCTACAGGTTTGAATTTGAATACACATGATTTTAGCAAATCTGTGTGCAAAGTCTTTAACCACGCTCTTTACATCTAAACTGACGTTTATTCTCTATGCTAAGGATGGCCACACCTGACAGCCTCTCTTGTGACATGGAGCTTCTGAGATATGTTTTGATCAGTTTTAGCTTGGAAAATGACCTTTCTTACTTAACGGTTACTTGTATTATTTTGTACAGAGCCGTTGTCTTCTCAAAAGGGTTGCAGTGTTGGACAACGTGAAATGAAGTTAAACAACGATGTGGTTGTGGAGATAATTAAGGAAACGTGTCCGATAATGGGCGCAGGGGGTATAGTGAGAGCATAGGTTTAATAAGGTTAATGTATTTTCAAGCACAACACATAGACAGAGCAGTACAGCTGTCAAAGTATAACGTTAGCTACGTGCTAATGTTAGCTATAGCAAACAGTACAATACCTGTCTCTTCTGGCAGATGAGTGCATCCTTCACCAGCTGGTCGAAAAAGACTTGTAATTTTGGGAAGTTTGGCATTTAATTCAGAAATGTTCTGTTTTGATTTCCGCTTTTGGGCACCACTTTTCCTCAAGAGAAATTTCCTCGTAGTTCTCCCAGAATGCACCGCGGCCCAACAATAACACCAGTCCGCGTAGCAGGAGGCCCTAGTGGTTGCCTGTTACGATTGCCTTTACAACTATTATTTAAAACTTATAAAGCCAGTTTAAAATACTTTTTTTTATTGTGTAGCTTTATATGAGAGAGACAACTTTGAGGGATATCTTAATGTTATTACGTAATGTAATATTATTTATTTATTACATTATTCGGCCCAGACACGGCAGCCGATAAACCGGTTGCCATGTCTCAGACAGAATCTGGCCATGTCCGTAACAGCTACACCTGGGCCAGACATGGCAACAGTGAAATGTGCCAAAGGTGGCTCACATTTGGGCTCATCGAGCCGGAACACAGCCGAGTCAGCCGACACTTAGCCGCAATACGGCCGAGTGCGCTGGCTAGTGTTGGATTAAAAAATAAAATTGCCATGCGAGGCCCCCTGTCACTGCGAGGCCCCCCCGCAGTGCGGGGGCTGCGGGGGTGATCTCTACGGGCCTGCACCAGGACACACATGAGAACATGAGAACACCAGGACACACATGAGAACATGAGAACACCAGGACACACATGAGAACATGAGAACACCAGGACACACATGAGAACATGAGAACACCAGGACACACATGAGAACATGAGAACACCAGGACACACATGAGAACATGAGAACACCAGGACACACATGAGAACACCAGGACACACATGAGAACATGAGAACACCAGGACACACATGAGAACATGAGAACACCAGGACACACATGAGAACTCCTCAAGCAGCCATATTGAGCAAAGTGAACGTCTCTACCAGCTGGACCACAGACTCAGGACTGAGGTGAAGAAACACATTGAGGAGGTGGATAAAAAGAGGCTCACTTTAACCCTAACAAGGTTCATAGGGGCATCTTAATATATACACATGTTCTATTATATATGTGATTTATATTATACGATATTTATATGTTAATATATATATACATGCGATTTATATTATACAATATTTATATGTTAATATAATATCTATATAGTATATTTACATTAGATGGTATTAAAATATCATATTATACTGAATATTATTATATGATATATATATATATATATATATATATATATATATATATATATATATTAATGTACTGAATTACAGTATATGAATAAGATGTCCTTATTATGTCAGTGTGGGAATAAATGTTAAATATTTAACTTCAAAGTAAAAATGCATCTTTGATATTTTTTTTTCATTGAATCAAACTTGGATGTTTGCTAAAATTGATTGGATGGCCCTACCAAAAAATAGATTCCAGTGGCCGCTCACTGCTTCAGACTTGGCATCCATCATCAGCGCCGTGGTGAGAGGCATCTTTCTCCACTCTGCATCCCCACTATACATTCTGCATCCCCACAGGGAGAGCACAGTGACGCAATCACACATGTCCAGAAGAGTGACAGTGAGCCAGGGAGAGTGATGGATGAAGGTATGTCTGAGGGAGGGACGGGCCAAGGGGGGCGGGGTTCAGATCACCCAACCAGAAGCCACCAAACAACAGATAACTAGAGGAAACTACCAATTCATACGCAGATTTAAACTGGAACACGTTCAAATGACTGAAAGCGTTCAAAGATGTCCTCCGGCATCTCGATAAGGAAACTGTGAGCCCTCAACTTCTTTTTTTCTGAAACTCTGTATACGGATCCTAACAACTCCACTAAGGACCTCTGACGCCCCCTGGTGGTCAAACATGGACACAACACTCGTTTCAGTGCCATACTATCTGTTATTAGTTAGTAATAACGAATGATCATGTTGTACCACTCCCACATATAAATTACTTTTATGGATTTTTTTTGCATTTAGAAATTACTAGACATATGCACCCAACATATATAAGAGGGAACTAGGTGCTGAATGTTCCCTTTGATAGTTAAAGATTAAAATAAATGTGTGGAAACTGTTGATGATTCTGTGTAATGACACACAATATGAGATTACAGTAGGAACAGTTTACAGCCCCGTTCATAACAAGTTGATAAATGAAAAGCCATGCATTTTGAATACTTATTTTTTAATGTTGTACTCCATTAACCCTCATGTATATGGCGTTCATTTCATTTAATTTTTCTCCTTTTGTAGTCGGTCTGTAAGAGTTCATGACATTTATTCAGATGATGATTCTAATATGATGATTATGATGATTCTAATAATGAAACTGCATCACAACCTAATCCTTCATCTCTGAAAGTCCCAGTAGACCCAGTCAGTCGCTCCATCCCTGCTGCTGGAGGAGCAGCACTCTGCGACGTGTTGCTGCCATCTGGTGTTGAAAGCGAGCATTACAGTGACTCTCTAAAGCTCCTCGTCAGGCTCACTTCAACAGGAATGTTCCAGCATCCAAACGTGAAATAAATAAGAAGCTCTCTTCTTCGCACTAAGAGGTTTGAGCCCACGATGAATCAATATGAGTAAAAACAGTGATATCTGTTTACCTTTAGATACCTATCAGGGGAAACTCTATGTTAAACTGCCGGTCTGATGGGATGACCTCTGAGGCCACTAGAGGGAGCCATCTCTCTGTGAGTCATGTTGTGGATTGGCCAACACAGTATATGACTTTCTGTGAGGCCACAGCTGTATGGGAATCATGTTTTTAAAGTCCGACAACCAATGGGAAGGTCTGTTTGTCTTGTTTGCCGTGTCTAATAGTCATGAAGGAGAACATATGTGTATCTTCATGAGGGGGTTGAGAGAGGAGCACTCACATCTACAGGGTACAATGTCAGATCCACATCTCAAAGCTCATGTTGTCTCTCACAGCGTTTGGTTTTCACACTGTGAGTCTGAGAGTGAATCTTCATGACTGAACGGGATCCTGGATGAGCACAGGAAGAAGAATGTACCAGCACCAAGTACAGCACTGCTGCTGTTTCTGTCTGAAAAACTCATTCTCCAATTGGATTTGTTGTCTCTGCTTTGATGAAGCTCTGTCAGAGCCCTCTACCCCTGACATTTGCTTTCATGTGCGTTGGCTTTCTGACTGCCGGAGCTCTTTCAGCTCCCTAACACTCCTCTACCAAAGCTCTTTCAGCTCCCCAACACTCCTCTACCAGAGCTCTTTCAGAGCCCTAACACTCCCTCTACCAGAGCGTTCGGCTCCCTAACACTCCCTCTACCAGAGCTTTCAGCTTCCTAACACTTCCTCTACCAGAGCTCTTTCAGAGCCCTAACACTTGCTCTAAAGCGCACTTTCAGTTCCCTAACACTTCCTCTACCAGAGCTCGTTCAGAGCCCTAACACTTCCTCTGCAGAGCTCTTTCAGATCCTAACACTTCCTCTACCAAAGCTCTTTCAGCTCCCTAACACTCCTCTACCAGAGCGTTCAGCTCCCTAACACTTCCTCTGCAGAGCTCTTTCAGCTCCCTAACACATTTCCCTAAAGTGCACTTTCAGCTGCCTAACACTTCCTCTGCAGAGCTCTTTCAGCTCCCTAACACTGCCTCTACCAGAGCTCTTTCAGATCCCTAACACTCCTCTACCAGAGCTGTCAGCTCCCTAACACTTCCTCTAAGGTGCACTTTCAACTCTCTAACACTTCCTCTACCAGAGCTCTTTCAGCTCCCTAACACTTCCTCTAAAGTGCACTTTCAGCTTCAACACTTCCTCTGCAGAGCTCTTTCTGCTCCCTAACACTCCTCTACCAGAGCTCTTTCAGCTCCCTAACACTCCTCTACCAGAGCTCTTTCAGCTCCCTAACACTTCCTCTAAAGTCCAATTTCAGCTCCCTAACACTTCCTCTAAAGTGCACTTTCAGCTTTAACACTTCCTCTGCAGAGCTCTTTCTGCTCCCTAACACTCCCTCTACCAGAGCTCTTTCAGCTCCCTAACACTCCTCTACCAGAGCTCTTTCAGCTCCCTAACACTCCCTCTACCAGAGCTCTTTCAGATCCCTAACATTTCCTCTACCAGAGCTTTCAGCTCCCTAACACTTCCTCTAAAGTGCACTTTCAACTCCCTAACACTTCCTCTACCAGAGCTCTTTCAGCTCCCTAACACTCCTCTACCAGAGCTCTTTCAGCTCCCTAACACTCCCTCTAAAGTCCACTTTCAGCTCCCTAACACTTCCTCTGCAGAGCTTTTTCAGCTCCCTAACACTCCCTCTACCAGAGCTCGTTCAGCTCCCTAACACTTCCTCTAAAGTCCACTTTCAGCTCCCTAACACTTCCTCTGCAGAGCTCTTTCAGAGCCCTAACACTTCCTCTACCAGAGCTCTTTCAGAGCCCTAACACTCCCTCTACCAGAGCTTTCAACTCCCTAACATTTCCTCTAAAGTGCACTTTCAACTCACTAACACTTCCTCTGCAGAGCTCTTTCAGCTCCCTAACACTGCCTCTACCAGAGCTCTTTCAGCTCCCTAACACTTCCTCTAAAGTGCACTTTCAACTCCCTAACACTTCCTCTACCAGAGCTTTCAACTCCCTAACATTTCCTCTACCAGAGCTCTTTCAGCTCCCAACACTCCTCTACCAGAGCTCTTTCAGAGCCCTAACACTTCCTCTACCAGAGCTCTTTCAGAGCCCTAACACTCCCTCTACCAGAGCTTTCAACTCCCTAACATTTCCTCTAAAGTGCACTTTCAGCTCCCTAACACTGCCTCTACCAGAGCTCTTTCAGAGCCCTAACACTTCCTCTACCAGAGCTCTTTCAGAGCCCTAACACTCCCTCTACCAGAGCTTTCAGCTCCCTAACACTTCCTCTGCAAAGCTCTTTCAGCTCCCTAACACTTCCTCGACCAGAGCTCTTTCAGCTCCCTAACACTCCTCTACCAGAGCTTTCAACTCCCTAACATTTCCTCTACCAGAGCTGTTTCAGCTCCCAACACTCATCTACCAGAGCTCTTTCAGAGCCCTAACACTTCCTCTACCAGAGCTCTTTCAGAGCCCTAACACTCCCTCTACCAGAGCTTTCAACTCCCTAACATTTCCTCTAAAGTGCACTTTCAACTCACTAACACTTCCTCTGCAGAGCTCTTTCAGCTCCCTAACACTGCCTCTACCAGAGCTCTTTCAGCTCCCTAACACTTCCTCTAAAGTGCACTTTCAACTCCCTAACACTTCCTCTACCAGAGCTCTTTCAGCTCCCAACACTCCTCTACCAGAGCTCTTTCAGCTCCCTAACACTTCCTCTGCAAAGCTCTTTCAGTTCCCTAACACTTCCTCGACCAGAGCTCTTTCAGCTCCCTAACACTGCCTCTACCAGAGCTCTTTCAGAGCCCTAACACTTCCTCTACCAGAGCTCTTTCAGAGCCCTAACACTCCCTCTACCAGAGCTTTCAGCTCCCTAACACTTCCTCTGCAAAGCTCTTTCAGCTCCCTAACACTTCCTCGACCAGAGCTCTTTCAGCTCCCTAACACTCCTCTACCAGAGCTTTCAACTCACTAACATTTCCTCTACCAGAGCTGTTTCAGCTCCCAACACTCCTCTACCAGAGCTCTTTCAGAGCCCTAACACTTCCTCTACCAGAGCTCTTTCAGAGCCCTAACATTTCCTCTAAAGTGCACTTTCAACTCACTAACACTTCCTCTGCAGAGCTCTTTCAGCTCCCTAACACTGCCTCTACCAGAGCTCTTTCAGCTCCCTAACACTTCCTCTAAAGTGCACTTTCAACTCCCTAACACTTCCTCTACCAGAGCTCTTTCAGCTCCCAACACTCCTCTACCAGAGCTCTTTCAGAGCCCTAACACTTCCTCTACCAGAGCTCTTTCAGAGCCCTAACACTTCCTCTACCAGAGCTCTCTGCAGAGCTCTTTCAGCTCCCTAACACTTCCTCTGCAGAGCTCTTTCAGCTCCCTAACACTGCCTCTACCAGAGTTCTTTCAGATCCCTAACACTTCCTCTACCAGAGCTCGTTCAGAGCCCTAACACTTCCTCTACCAAAGCTCTTTCAGCTTCCTAACACTTCCTCTACCAGAGCTCGTTCAGAGCCCTAACACTTCCTCTACCAAAGCTCTTTCAGCTTCCTAACACTCCTCTACCAGAGCTTTCAGCTCCCTAACACTTCCTCTAAAGTGCACTTTCAACTCCCTAACACTTCCTCTACCAGAGCTCTTTCAGCTCCCTAACACTCCTCTACCAGAGCTCTTTCAGCTGCCTAACACTCCCTCTATAGTCCACTTTCAGCTCCCTAACACTCCCTCTACCAGAGCTCGTTCAGCTCCCTAACTCTTCCTCTAAAGTCCACTTTCAGCTCCCTAACACTTCCTCTGCAGAGCTCTTTCAGCTCCCTAACACTTCCTCTACCAGAGCTCTTTCAGCTCCCTAACACTTCCTCTGCAAAGCTCTTTCAGTTCCCTAACACTTCCTCGACCAGAGCTCTTTCAGCTCCCTAACACTCAGCTTCCTAACACTCCTCTACCAGAGCTTTCAGCTCCCTAACACTTCCTCTAAAGTCCACTTTCAGCTCCCTAACACTTCCTCTGCAGAGCTCTTTCAGCTCCCTAACACCCCTCTACCAGAGTGTTCAGCTCCCTAACTCTTCCTCTAAAGTCCACTTTCAGCTCCCTAACACTTCCTCTGCAGAGCTCTTTCAGCTCCCTAACACTTCCTCTGCAGAGCTCTTTCAGCTCCCTAACACTTCCTCTACCAGAGCTCTTTCAGCTCCCTAACACTTCCTCTGCAAAGCTCTTTCAGTTCCCTAACACTTCCTCGACCAGAGCTCTTTCAGCTCCCTAACACTCAGCTTCCTAACACTCCTCTACCAGAGCTTTCAGCTCCCTAACACTTCCTCTAAAGTCCACTTTCAGCTCCCTAACACTTCCTCTACATAGCTCTTTCAGCTCCCTAACACCTCCTCTACCAGAGCTCTTTCAGCTCCCTAACACTTCCTCTAAAGTCCACTTTCAGCTCCCTAACACTTCCTCTGCAGAGCTCTTTCAGCTCCCTAACACCCCTCTACCAGAGTGTTCAGCTCCCTAACACAGAGCTCTTTCAAATACAGAGCTCCTGAAAGAAAGGAGGGCATAAAGGGCAGTGGGGGCTCCCTAACACTCCCTCTGCCGATGGGCTCTTTCACCAGGTAGGCAGGGCGGCTGCTCATTGGAGGGGTAAATGCTGTGGCACGCATCCTGATTGTGCTTCCCCTAGAGGAGCCGTGACTCCATCCTCTCCTCTCTTCACTCCTTATTCATTGTATTCTCTCCTTTCCTTCCCCGCCGTGATGTGTTTTCTCACATTACCACGACACACTCATAATACAAGGCCGCTAACAAATAAGAGCGCTGCGGCTCTCCCTCAACAAGTTTAATCTAGATCTTTATTGTATATTGGAAAGAAGACAGAAATATGACCTTGGTAGTAGCACGAGGATCTTCCTTATTAATTCATATTATCACTGTGATTGAAGCTGTTGGCCACTCTCTACGGTGTGGAGGGAAGCGGTGGAACGCGTGTACAATTGATTCACCAACAAATACATACATCATAATTGTATTTGCTCCAGTGTGAACTGTATTTTCAAAGGAAAAACATGACATAGTGTCAACGCTGCATTCAAAGATCAAAACATTTGCTCCTCTCTGGTTTGTGTTTTGAAATGATTTGATTCCAAACGCCTCGTCAATCACACCCGAGCGTCACTGTGCACGCTGCAATAGAGCAGCATGCCCCGCCCCTCTTTTTATTTGTCTGAGTAAAGTCCTCCCACTTCGTCAACAGAGCATCGTCCCTGACTCCTAAAATCTAGAGCGAGGTGCTGGGAACACAGCAGGAGGCGGGACATGGATCGTGCTTGTTGATTGGAGGAGACTTCCTGCTGCCATGACTCACATCTCAGGCGGCCTCTGTGTCAAGGTGACCACAGCTGCAGGACAAGGTGGAGTCATGTGACCTAAGACTGTGACATCACTGCTGTCGGGCTGGTGAGGTCAGCCCAGCTGCTCGTCTCATGTGTTCTGGTTCACTTGGTGGAAGGGTGCAGCATTAAGAGTGAGCATACACAACACTGTGGTTCACTTTCATTAACATTGCAGCCTTATGACCTCACACCAACGTGAGTGACTCATAGCTGAAGTCTGCTTTAGTCTCTGGTATTGATACTAATATAATAAGTAGGTCTCACAGTATTTTGAATACAATGTCTTTTATGTATTTCAACCCCTGCATATTTGATGAAGGGATTCTATTTTTAAAGGTCTGTGTGATGTCGGATGGTTTCATCTATTGCAACGTGTTCAAGTGAATTCAACCCCAAGAATCTGATGATGACAGAATTTGACAAAAATACTCAAATTCCAATTCTACACAAAACAAAAACCACAAAATCCCCCAAATTCACGTGACGTACGTTAAAATTATACTCATGACATGATAATGGTGACGTGTTGCACCCAAGCCAGGAGGGCAACACGCTTCCCACAGGATTAGTATCAATAATTTATGAGCATAACACAGACATGAACTCAAAGTGAGCTCTCTGCTGTTTAACTTCTTCATTTTATTCAAAACAACCGGTTGGAATGTGTGAATGACACATAAAATTATGATTGGAGAGGGGAGAAGGAAGAAATCATGCCTTCTTAAAGACTCACAACCTGCTTTTGATTTAAATATTAAAAATATGTATGCTAAGAGAAATCTATTTACACTACTACTCCTAATAATAATAATACTATTAATTGAATAAATAAATAAAACATGTATGCTGTGGACCAACAGACACAGACACACTGGACTGAGATGTATGATTATGATGTAACTGTGAAGGAAGGCCTCTAACTATTATGTATGGTTATGATGTACATGTGAAGAAAGGGCCTCTAACTATTATGTATGGTTATGATGTACATGTGAAGGAAGGGCCTCTAACTATTATGTATGGTCAATAATCAGGGGAATAACCATGTCACCATGTACACGCCATGTCGCTATGTACACGCCATGTCGCCATGTACATAGTGACATTCAAGATGGCCGCCACAGAGAACAGGTGTGGTGTGTTGGGCTCCACACCATTCCTCTTATTTAACATTTTACTGCATATTCTATCAGTTTTAGTTGATGCTTTTCAAAAATGCTTCAACTCAAAGAAAAACTTCAATCAAAGACCAGAATCCATTAAAAGACACAGAGAAAATGCAGGTTTTTGGACCCTGCTATTCTGCTTGTGGATTTTGCTAGTTCCACCTGCTCAAGGCCTCTGCCTGGTTGAAAATCAAGCAATCACTCCTGGACATTCTGCACCTTTTTCAGCGAGACTGAATTTCTTTGGACACGGATATTTGACTGCTTATTCCATTTTTTGGCAGAAAGAACATTTCAATGGAATTTCTAGCAGAAACAGCAAACAATGCAGCAAGAGAAGCAAACAAAGGTATGTTTACAGCACTCTACTGTTTCTGCTGCTGCTAAGTGGGGATATACAACTGAATCCTGGTCCACTAGCAAACCTTATCCGTGACCAAAAAAGTCATTTGTCAGAGGATCATCTTCATGAATCAGTGCAAGTTTGGCTTGATTGTACTGGAAGGAAGGAAACAACAGATATCTTTCCTTTGGGACTGCTGGCTACTGAACAACAGCCATGCATTGGTGGCTCTACTCTTCATCCAGATACATGTGAACTACTGGATGGAAGAAACAAACTTTCTGCCACCGTTAGGTCTGGCCCAGGCCCTAGCAGTAGCATGCCAGCTACAACCAGGCTAGGCCCAGGCCCTAGCAGTAGCATGCCAGCTACAACCAGGCTAGGCCCAGGCCCTAGCAGTAGCATGCCGGCTACGACCAGGCTAGGCCCAGGCCCTAGCAGTAGCATGCCAGCTACAACCAGTCTAGGCCCAGGCCCTAGCAGTAGCATGCCAGCTACGACCAGGCTAGGCCCAGGCCCTAGCAGTAGCATGCCAGCTAAAACTGGGCTGGGCCCAGGCCCTGGCCGTGGCACCCCAGCTGCAGCTAGGATGGGCCTAGGCCCTGGTGGTAGCACCCCAGCTACAACTAGGCTAGGCCCTAGCAGTAGCACACCGGCTACGACTGGGCTAGGCCCAGGCCCTAGCAGGAGCATGCCAGTCAAACAAAGTGGTCTGAATCCAGCTATCAGAAGATTACGGGAACATAAACTTTTCAAAACGGTTAATCATGCCGGGTGCTCTGGGATACACGCGCAAGACCTAAAGGACTGTTTGGGGGGCATTTGAATATTCGAAGTCTCCTGCCTAAAATGGATCAAATAAAACATCTTGTTGTGGATTCAAACCTGGACTTTCTATGTCTCTCAGAAACGTGGCTAAATATAAATTTGCCCTCTGCTGCTTTGTATGTACGTGGATACAATATATTTAGAAGGGATCGATGTAGTGGTAAAGGAGGAGGAGTAATGTTTTATATTAAAGAACACCTTAACTGCAGCCAGATTGAGTGGTCAAGTAATGTCACATTGGAATGTATTGGTCTGAGAGTATCACTATCACCTCAAATGTCTTTTACTCTAATCTGTCTCTACAGACCACCATCATCAAAATGTGAATTTTATGACCAGCTTAATTCCATGTTCAAGGAATATGACTTGGATAAAGAGGTTATATTAATGGGTGATTTTAATGTAAATTGGGAGGATAAGTCTGGAAGGAAATCCCTAAAACATACAACTGATTGTTTTAATATGACCCAGTTAGTGAACAAGCCCACAAGAATAACCAACTCTTCTCAGTCCCAGATTGATTTGATTTTTAGCAATAAACCAGAAAGAATAATCAAAACCCACAATATGGTAACAGGTTTGTCTGACCATAATTTAATACTTTTAACAAGAAAACTTACAAAGAAACGTTTTAATATATCATCTACCAGAAAGGCTTATCAATTCAGAATACTGAAAGGTGACCAAAATTCATTTCATGATGCTCCATATCAGCTCCATCCTATGCAGTTTGGTTACAGGGCCAATCATTCGACTGAAACAACAAACTGCTTCCTCTTAGAGAAAGTGAAGCTTAAAATGGATAAAGGGGGGGTAGTAGCAGCGGTTTTTCTTGACCTCAAGAAGGCTTTTGATACGGTTAATCACAATGTCCTGCTTAATAAATTGTCAAGTTTTAACTTTTCCCGAGAGTCTCTTGCCCTGCTGAAATCCTACCTTGAAGGAAGAACACAGTGTGTCAGAGTGGGTGATGTTTCATCATCTACTCTAAGATCTACTGTGGGAGTACCCCAGGGTTCTATTTTGGGACCCCTTTTAATCAGTTTATACATTAATGATTTGCCGGACGTCTGCGATGGGTGTGATATTCAAATGTATGCTGACGATACAGTGATGTATGTGCATGCAAAGAACAAAGAACAAGCTGCACTCAAACTCACGTCCACAATGACTAATGTAACTAAATGGCTTGCAAATTCCTGCCTTCATCTGAATGTTAAAAAGACTGTTTGTATGTTCTTCACAAAGAGGGCTTGCAAAGTGTCACCGGAGCCAGACGTTTATGTTGCTGGTGAGAGGCTACAGGTAGTGTCATATTTTAAATATTTAGTATTTTTATTGATTTGAATCTCTCTTTTAAAAAACAGGTAAACCATGTGACAAAGGTCTTGAAATTTAATCTCATGAATTTTAGATATATAAGACACTGTTTAACCATGCGGGCTGCAAAATTGTATTTTAATGCAATGATTGTCCCCCATCTGACCTACTGCTTAACCAGCTGGGCACAAGCCAACAGCACAACATTAAAATCTATTCCCATTCTCCATAAGCAAAATACTTGATACAAAACAAAAACACCACCATCACTGCAATATTCTCACAAAACACCACATCCTGAGTTGGGAGAACATCATTAAATTCACTGATGTGTGTCTGGTTTTTAAAATTTTAAATGGTATGGCTCCGCCCCCGCTTAGTGAATTTGTTAAACAAAGCAGTGAAAGCAGCAGACTCACTAGACCTGCTACAAGAGGTGATTGTGTCATTTCATATAGGTCAAGCTCGTTTAGCAAGTCTACATTCTCAGTGAAGGCAGGTCACTCGATGCTCTGCCACCACACATACGTGCACACAACACGTACAACACGTTCAAGCATAACCTGAAGGAATGGCTTGTTGCCAATCAGGTGTGCAGTCATTGATGTGCTGTCTGTCCTGATGCTTGTTTCGGCTATATGTGCATTTGTTTTTTATGTGTATGTTGTATTGTAGCTGGGTTTGTTCTGCCTGATTCATGCTGCAGCCCGTTATGTCTCTGGTCTATTGCTGTACCCTTTCTTTTTTGCTGTGTATTGGTTTTGTTTATATGTTGTTGTCAGTTTGTCTATGAATTTTATTTCCATTTTTATTTTGAGATTTTGTTATTTTAGGCTGCCTTAAAAACATCTGGCCAGGGACAGCAGATGGAAATTAGCCTCTCTGGCTAACTCTGGCTCACTTACAGTCCAACTGTTGATTGGTGTCCCTGCAAAATAAATGAATAAATAAATGTCACTATGTACACGCCATGTCACTATGTACACTCCATGTACACGCCATGTCACTATGTACACTCCATGTCACTATGTACACGCCATGTACACTCCATGTCACTATGTACACGCCACCTGAAAATTAACCCGGACAAGACTGAACTTCTCCTCCTTCCAGGAAAAGGCTCTCCCACCCACGACCTGACTATTAACTTCAACAACTCAGTGTTGGCTCCGACTCTGACTGCCAGGAACCTCGGAGTGACGCTCGACAGTCAACTCTCCCTGACTGCCAACATTACCACAACAACATGTTCCTGTAGGTACATGCTGTACAACATCAGGAGAATACGACCTCTTCTCACTCAGAAGGCGGCACAGGTTCTGGTCCAGGCTCTGGTCATCTCACGGCTGGACTATTGCAACTCCCTCCTGGCAGGTCTACCTGCTAATGCCATTCGACCTCTACAGCTCATCCAGAATGCAGCTGCTCGGCTGGTCTTCAACCTCCCGAAATTTACCCACAATCCTCCGCGACCTTCACTGGTTACCGGTGGCCGCCCGCATCCGCTTCAAAACATTGGTACTTACGTACCGTGCTGCGAACAGATCGGGTCCGGTCTACATCCAGGACATGGTCTACCCTCACACCCAGGACATGGTCTACCCTCACATCCAGGACATGGTCTAACCTCACATCCAGGACATGGTCTAACCTCACATCCAGGACATGGTCTAACCTCACATCCAGGACATGGTCAAACCTCACATCTAGGACATGGTCTAACCTCACACCCAGGACATGGTCTACCCTCACATCCAGGACATGGTCTAACCTCACATCCAGGACATGGTCTAACCTCACATCCAGGACATGGTCTAACCTCACATCCAGGACATGGTCAAACCTCACATCTAGGACATGGTCTAACCTCACACCCAGGACATGGTCTAACCTCACACCCCAGCCCGTTCACTTCGCTCGGCTTCTGCCAATCGGCTTGTAGCTCCTTCACTTCGAGCTAAACACTCAACAAAGTCACGACTGTTTGCTGTGCTGGCTCCTCATTGGTGGAACGAGCTCCCCATTGACATCAGGACAGCAGAAAGTCTCTACATCTTCCGTCGCAAACTAAAAACACATCTCTTTCGACTATACCTTGAATAGGGAAGGTAGAGCCGTAGTAGCACTCTAGTAGCACTTAAATGTCCCTTACCGATAGCCCTTTGTTGTTTAGCACTTTAGTAGCACTTAAATGTCTCTTACTGATAGCACTTTGTAGTTTAACGTTATTGAAGAAATTGTACTTGCTTGATTCTTGTTGTTCTGAGTTTGGACTCATGGTTTAATGCACTTATTGTAAGTCGCTTTGGATAAAAGCGTCAGCTAAATGACATGTAATGTAATGTAAATGTACACTCCATGTCACTATGTACACACCATGTCACTATGTACACGCCATGTCCGCTCCATGTCACTATGTACACGCCATGTCACTGCAGACAGCAATCTGATGGATTATAATAGCACGCATACATGCAAACACACACTCACACACTCACACTCTCTCTCTCACATACACACACACACACTAACATAAGGTGGCATGGCCCCCGCTGTGGGCCTCAGCGAGACCCTGATTAGTGCTAATGAAGACTTGCACCAAGTTTGTGTACATATGTGTACACATACACTCACAAACAGACACACACTCTCTCACACAGACACATACACAGACACACACACACACACACACACACAAGGTGTCGTGGCCCCCGTTGTGGGCCTCAGCGAGACCCTGATTAGTGCTAATGAAGACTTGCAGCATGTGTGTGCGACCCAAGCTGCGGTAATGAGAGTGCATGGGAAATGTGTGCACGGATGCCGTTTTGTGAGTTCCACCTGTCGCCGCTTATTTAACTTTCATAAAGCACCATGGTTTTGGTTTTATTACGCACAGTCCCTGCCATGATTTGGGAGTCTGCACATTTGAACTGAGTGTGACCTCTGACCCCGTGTTCCATCTCACCCTCCACCTGTAAATGGATATCGGCTGTTCCCAACCACTCGCCGCTACCCAGCCGCTCTGTTTCCATGGCGACTTGCCCTTAACCTTCCCTCATGGCGTCGCCCCCCCCTCCACTCTTTTCCCCGGTCTCTGTTGCTCTCAGCCTGGGAAATCAGCCTAATAAATAGCTTTATGGTAATCATGCTGGCGAGCGGCGAGCAGAGCTGCCAATCTCAATACTCTTAATAAAGTGCCCGACAATGTCTGTCTCCCTTGTTGCCCTGCTGGCCCTCGCCACGCCCTCTCCTCTCCGTACTGGTACTCGCTCTGTTGGGCTGTGAGTCCAGAGCCTCTGTGGTGATGCGTGTCATGTACGGGTACCAGATGCATTCAAAGGTTTGGCTCTGAGCCTCCATGACGACCTGCAGCTACGACACGTATCACGGTACAGGGGTTACCATTGAATGTATAGCCCTCGTTTATATTGCGTTGTTGTAAGCAAGGTCATTTTTGAACTCCAATTTTAGGAAAACTGTCATAGTATAAAGAACACACCACTATATGCATAGAATGAGTTGTGCATGTATCACAGTCCGTGTAGTATCCAACATCATAGCACGACTTCTGAAATCAGAAGGATCTTCCAGAAGCATCTTCTGCTCGTTCTATTTCCCTTTGGAACTGCATGAAAAGAGAGCAACGTAAAGGAAGTTGATTATTATTCAGAACATATTGTAATGTGGCATTTTGTCTTCATCATACTGATATTTAAAGGATACGCACTTTTTATTATTAATACGGATTGCAAAAAAGTATCTTTTCCTCCCCTTGATATTCCAATATCAATGTGAATCAGACTTATTGTGAACATGATCATGATGGGGAGCGCGTCTCTTTTGTCCTTTAAACTTATTTTACAGGTAGCATAGTCGCAACAAAAAAAAGCAAGACAAATAAAGGTTTCCTTGTTTTAAACAGATTTTAAATCTATCTATCAAAATACAATATTTCCACATGTCCTCTATTGAACTGTTCCGGCACCTCAATACGCCAGAGAAAGACTCCTTGAGGAGCGACGGGTTTGCTTTTCCTTTTAAGGATGCTCCTCCGGCTGAGAAGTAATCTCGCTGTTTGAAATTGGAGTCGTGGCTCCTTCAGAGGATCGACGACGTGGCTTCAATCCACAGAGCAGCCTGACGGTGCAGCTGGTGCCCTCTGCTCATCAGGCGCTCTTATGATGCTGTGTTTCTGCTCATCATGGGATGCCGTGTTTACTGACCCCCCCAACCTGACGGTGCAGCTGGTGCCCTCTGCTCATCATGTTTACTGACCCCCCCACCGGCCGTCATTGTTCAAGAGAATCTCCCTCTCTGTGGTGCTCTGGGTTCATCTTTTCTCTTCTCACTGTGCTGGAGCCACTTGTGGAGCTCCCTCTCAGCTGTCCTGGTCCTGGGCCAGGAGAAGAAGGAAGGTGGCAGCAGTTTGCTATTGAAGAGCAGGTCCTGCAGCGTTGCTCTGACTCACCGGATGTCGACTCTGGTTAAAGCCCCCCCCCCTTCTGTGTATTTTACTCCATCGCTCCAGCCCAGACCGGTGATCATCTCACAGAATGCCAGCGTGGTGGAGCCAGACAGCCCTTTCTTTGGTGCTGTGCAACACTTGACCCAGTGAACGGTATCAGCATCAAAGGTTAGATATCTCAATTAAAAAATATTATTAAAGCTGAATTACAAAATGACAGATTTTCTTACGTACTTCCAGTAGAATCTAGGTTTGGGGATACCAGTCTCTGAGATTTCTGCCAACGTCACAATACAATTGACATTGATAGACAATTTGTGGAGCTCCACGGACATCTAAAATCCCCAAATATCTAAACATGTCATAGAAAGGTATACTATAAGATATACATATACACAATAGAATGTAATAGTAATGCCTCACCAGTTTTCAGACAGACTATTGCAGTAATAAAGGCCAATTCAAATATATATTGTTTCATAACCACTAAACAGTGTATCTGACGTCGTGGACACACACTCATGATCTCCATATACGTATAGAAGATGTTGTATTGTCTGTTATTTGTGTCACTGCTCACATAATGAGGGCGGGGTTAAAAGAGAACACTGACTCCTTGTCCTGCTTGTGCACCTGATGTTTATTTTACTCAAGTGGGTGAATGCTTTTGTTGAATATGAATGGCCATTCGGCGCCGTGTACGTGTCTGGAAGCTGCATTCTGTCCAATGGCCATCAGGGGGCGCCTCCTCTCGTGTCTGCACACGTTTGATTAACTGGCTGTGGCCTCGGCCTAGAAGGCCACATTATCATAAATGTCAAAATTAGAATATCCTGCAAACATTACTCTGAGCATAATTACATTTATACAATTTATTTATGCAATTAAAAGTGAACTTCGGTCACGATCACTCTGTTACAGTTAGACAGAGAGGGGAATATTTTCTCAAGTCAATCCACTTACGTGTGTGTGTGTGTGTGTGTGTGTGTGTGTGTGTGTGTGTGTGTGTGTGTGTGTGTGTGTGTGTGTGTGTGTGTGTGTGTGTGTGTGTGTGTGTGTGTGTGTGTGTGTGTGTGTGTGTGTGTGTGTGTGTGTGTGTGTGTGTGTGTGTGTGTCAGAGAGAGAAAAACAGAGAGGGAGAGATTTGTCATGCTTACACGGATGCTTTTCTAATTTCACCTGTGTGCATATTCTATATTGACATTGACATATTTAGGTACGCGTGTGTATTTTGTGTGTGTGTGTATGTGTGTGTGTGTGTGTATCGAGGAGAACATAACCAAGTCAGTTTACTCAAGTATAATTTTTACTGCACCAGAGCAGCCGCCATCAGATGCTAAAATCAATTTCCATAATACAAAACCAAAAGCCTTCCCACCTCCATCCCCCGCGCTGTAATTGAAAGCATCCGGCAGTCGGTTTTCAACTCTGTTTGTTTCAGCAAAGCCTGATAAGTTAGGAGAGAAAAATTGCTACGCATACAAATTTAGCTATTAGTCCGTAATTGTGATGCAACATCTGACTTCAGGCAAGCAATGTTTTAATAATGACGCGAGCATTTTGTGTCAAGCACATCAATGTTCTCCTCCAACGGTAGAAGCTGCACTCGCCTGTGACACCTCCTCATAACTAATGTGACTGATTATAATAACAATGGAGCGGGGCAGATGTGATGAACAAAGGCACTGTGTCATCCTCACACTCAGCCTACTCAGTGAAGGGGCTGCGGGGGTCACAGCGGGGGGGGGGGGGGGTCTCAGCTGGATCAAGGGTCACGACCTCTCTCGGTGACCCCGCGAGTCATCGGCACACTTAACCCCTCCTCTGGACTGACCTCCTCCTCGAGCGTGAGCAGCCGGCCTCGTTAATAGACTGGAGCGGGAGTCGTTGAGAATAGGAGGTGCGGATGATTTATGGGATGCGCTGATCGAGGGGAAAAGCGTGTGTGCAAGCATGCGTTGTGTGAGTCCATTGATGGGATGGATTTCAACGCTGCGCATGTAAAATGTCTTTAACGTGTTAGGACGTTAATTGGTGGAACCGGAAAAACAAGCAGGATTTCCTGTGGAGTGTGAAGCATACATGCTGTATGTACTGTATGCATACAGTATGTACAGCATGTATACAGTATGTACAGCATGCATACAGTATGTACAGCATGTATACAGTATGTACAGCATGTATACAGTATGTACAGCATGCATACAGTATGTACAGCATGTATACAGTATGTACAGCATGTATACAGTATGTACAGCATGCATACAGTATGTACAGCATGCATACAGTATGTACAGCATGTATACAGTATGTACAGCATGCATACAGTATGTACAGCATGTATACAGTATGTACAGCATGCATACAGTATGTACAGCATGCATACAGTATGCATATAGTGTGCAGTGTGTCAATGACCATGGAATTCCACCCAAAGTCACAAGACTCTTCTTGAATTAAATACTAGAACCTTCGAGGCATTAATTTACCACGCTGTGCTCTGTCAATAGAATGTTTAAGTCACCTTTAAAAAATGTCATATTTTCATGCTATTCATGTTGTTCCTTCAAATGTCGACGGTGTGGATCATTAAATGTTGAACTTGACACAAATATTTGATTTAGTCAAATCAGCTATTTCTCCGTTTTTTAAATACTGCCGTGACCAGGCCTCTATTACCCTCCTCTCTATTTATGCAATGTTCATAAATAATAAGAGGTGTTACCATCAATGACTGCTTTGTGCAAATCATTTGTCTCAGCAGACAGAGAAACACTGTACATACATTTATTATATATGTATATGCACAGGGAAGATTTTAAACCTATTTTCCCACTTTGGGAACTTTTTAAAGATTTCAAGAGAGTGCTCATGAAAGCGCGTGGACATTAAATGTCATTTAATGTCACGAGACGTCATTCAGATAACACACCTGTCTGCTGTCGTTAGGGAATATAGAACATGCGCCGGGAGAGTGAGGGACACCCAGAAAGTAGATGTTCCAACATTTGTGAAGCGGACATGAAGTATGAAGGGAGATGAAGTCAGCCTCTCTGATTCTCATTCAGGCCGGTACCTGCAGCCCATCAGGAACAAAGCTGCATTATCATACTCCATCTCCGGGGCTTATCACAACTCTTCCTCCCACAAGCAGTCGAGCCGCTCTGACAATTATAATTCCGGGGAGCCGTCGCCCCCGCTGATCCACGCCTTTCTCTTTTTTGATTTTTTTTTTTGCAAATCCATGGCACTAATCCCTGCCCCCATACTGCACCTTATAAGTAAATCTAAGCGCCATCTTACATCTTCATCACCATCCAATCTGCCCGTGCTCAGCAACCGGAAAAATACCCTTGTTGTGATGGAGGAAGCTGCCCGAACTGCTGTGAGCATATGCAGAACTGTCTCCTGCTTACAGAGGAGCATCTGAATCTTTATTGTCACGATAAAGTGAACAAAAGTGCTGTTGGCAATACAGTATAGTGGAGAATAGTATAGAAATATAGTTGTGGGGAAATATCCAAATGTACTCAACCTGCATGAACTTTTATAATCTCAACAAACGGAAGTGGAACTCATATTTGGAAATCTCAAAAGGTCCATTGAAGGTAGACGGGGGACAATGGATCAGCTGGAGACCCCATGCTGGAGCTACAAATTGGGGCTTCAAAGGTAAATTGTGGATGATAAGCTCATGAGGGAAACCGTGATGCGAGGCTCCAGCTGATCGCAGCTAGTGGGGATGATCCCAGTATAATTGGGCTGCTGGCTGGACCGCTCGAGGACCGCCTGATGTTATTCATCCTCCTCCGGAAGAGACCGAGGAGGCTCCTTAATGGGGGAAAGATGGAGGGATGAGGTGAAGGAGCACAGAGCGCGTGGAGAAGGAAAGAGGGCGAATACGCAGCGACTCAGATCCTCCATTAACGAGAGGCTGACGCACACAAACGCACACACCTTTTGGTTTCTGTATTCACACAATGTGGCGTTGTGTTGACGCGACGCACAGAGCGGAGTGGAACCGAAATGAGGGCAGCGAGATATAGAAAATTCAGAGAGGATAGCAGAATATGAATGAAAACAGATGTGGCAGAGTGAAGAGGAGGGGGGAGTTCTGAAAGTGTTCAGTAAGAACATCACAATGTCATCTCTGCTCGAGAGTCACTCATCTTCATCTTCATCTTCACACTGTGTGTTGTTGCCCTCGTGGGTGAATATCTGAGAAAATATACAAATATCAAAAGAAAAAGTACTGAAATATGTTAAGGAAGAAAACAAATCTCTAAATTGACCATGACGTGACATTATTTATTTTATTTTTTCAAGATGACTCCAGCCCTCTTCACCCCTGGATCCGTGTCTTCTGGTGTGAAGAAGAGGAAACGGATGCAGGGAGGCTTCAGGGACGAGGGCTGAAACACGGACAGCTTCCTTCTCTGTCTGCTTTTTACTTCCATTTCTTTTCTATATTAATTAGCAAATAACATACTACTTTAACCTTAAACCTAAATGAATGATGATAATGGATTATGTATACGGTTTACATTGATTTGACTTCTTTTTTAGTGTTTTAATAACCAGAGCGCATGAGGAGGAGGTTCTGCTGCATCTGTGTCTCCCTCCTTCAGAATGACGTGTGCTTTAAATGAGGACCCATAGCAACCATGTGGTATATATATATATATATATATATATATATATATATATATATATATATATATATCATCTAGTGGCCATATTGTTTTTAAAAGGTGTGTTTTGCATGCAGGTCCAGATGTAGAGTGAATAACTGTGTGAAGTGTCAGATAACAGCTGTGCAGCATCAGTCCAGCTTTGTCCTGCACATCTGGGAAACACGTTCACTTTAGAAAAGTTAGAGGACGAGCGTCGCCAAGTGTTTGCCCAACTTTACGTCTCCTCCATGTTTTTAGACATTTACAATAAACCCAGAGGGAAAAAATGAGCTTCTCTTCCTCCAACTCATCCTCCACGACCATCTGAAGCAGAACCTCAGCAGCAAGAGTTTCAGACACACCTTTGATACACCTTTGATGAATGGACAACGAGAGCACCGCCAGGCCAGTGTGTGTGTGTGTGTGTGTGTGTGTGAGAGTGTGAGAGTGTGAGAGTGTGAGAGTGTGAGAGTGTGAGAGTGTGAGAGTGTGAGAGTGTGAGAGTGTGAGAGAGAGTGAGAGAGAGTGAGAGAGAGTGTGAGGCCAGCCCTCCCCGGTCATCTGACATTCTCTTTCTAGCTGACTACAAAGTCCCAGCCATCAGCCATCAGCACCGGCACGCTGAGATAGGTCACATCTAACGATCCGGACGTCCCGCCGCGTGGAGGTCACGCTTTGACAGGAAGTGCTTGTGCCCGAGTACCTGGCAGCTTGGAGTCAGCGCGCCTCTCGGTGCGTTTGAGCGTCAGTGAGTTCCTGAGCGAGGCCCCGGCCAGGCTAATGGCTGGAGTCGGGCTGAGGTGAGGCCGACGGGGAGACAACTGGTGGCTCTGGGCTCGGGCTATGAATAAAGATGTTTGGCTTCTCAAATGCTCCCTGGAAATCAACATTAATAATGCATCTCTACCAGCCGGCGATTCCCAATGAATAAATGAGCAATGCAGCAGCAGCAATGTAGTGGATCTAGTGGGGCGCGTTCTGAACTGGAGGAACCGGTATTGTTCCGTCTCTAGTTCCCCACTCCTCCATCTTTACATGCGTGCTTCATGGATCCACGCTCCAGATGGACAGTCAGCACAAACAGCCTCCACGGGGAGGTAAGGGTAGCTGACCCCTCCTCTCAGAGCTCCTGGTGGGCACCGTGGGGGGACCAAGAGCCTCTCTTTGACGTGCAAACGGAGCCGCTAAAGATGCTCTGCTTCTCTTCTGCACAAATACAAATCCATCCAAATTATGGGATTTACATATTAAAATATTTAGAAGTAATTATCTGGGAAATATTTACACACACACACACAGAGAGACACACGCAGACAGCGTTAATGACTCCCTGGCAGATTTATGGTGAAGAGAGCAAAGGGGAGTCTACTTGACCTCCATGACGGGACAAATGGCTGCATTAGCGCCCATAAATTACAATACATTCACACATACAATTACACAGCTGCCTCAATGCAATGATGCCATGATGTGTGCACACACACACACACACACACATGTTTTAATCAAAACCACAAGTTTATCTGAAAATGACCTCACACACACTTTAAATAAAACACTATGAAATTATATGATATTTTAATTGTTTTCTGTCGTTGTCCATCCTCAGGATCAAAAGTCACCTGTTTTTTTGTTTGTGTCGTGACTGATATTAAAAATGTTTCATATCTAGTGACGAGCCAATATCTCTGTTTCTGACAAGTCCACCTGTTCCCCAAAGGCCACATTCCAGACCAGTCCACAGTGGGCAGACCCAGATCCAGCAGAGACCAGTCCACAGTGGGCAGACCCAGATCCAGCAGAGACCAGTCCACAGTGGGCAGACTTCACTGCAGCCTTCAGGCTGCATGGAGCTCTGACACTAGGCAGAGCAGGCCTAGCTGCAGTAAATTGAGGGTTCTCTGAAGGGTCTCTGGTGCCGGCCCGGCCCAGCAGTCCACTATGGTGCTGTGTAAGAGAACCCATAGGTAGACCGGCCCGGCCCAGCAGTCCACTATGGTGCTGCATGTGTTTCAGTCAATCCATTATTTTACAAATTGGTTATCGGGCCTCATTGATTTCCCTCTGAGTTCCAGTCGACCCACACAAGCTGTCCACCCACTGCCCGGCTATTGAGCTTCTCGCCTGGATACCCACGGTTTGACCCCCCCCCCCCCCCCCCCCCCCCCCCATACACACACACTGATGAATCAGCACATATTGCTTGGTGAAATACATCTCTATTATGAAGAAGAAGAGAAGAGGTGTGGGGTATCAATTCCAATCTGGGCAAAAACAACAAAGGAAGTGAAATAGGCGAACAGTGTTTTAGTCCAGAGACTGTATTGATGTGTGGAGCACCTGGAACGTAGATATCAGTGTGTGCCTCTCATTCTCTCCATTTCCTTCACACCGGCTTACAACGGATACTTTATCTCATTGATCGCTGATTAGCAGAACGAGTACATCCACCCGTCTGCATTCAAACTCCCCGAATGAGTCGATGCCCCCTAAAGATTGTGGGGAGGAGATGCAGTTTAGGGGAGCTCCAGGGAGAGATCTCCCCGAGTATGAAGCCAGATAGATTCATTGTTCCTTTCTCATCAGGCCGCTATGGATCCTCTCAGTCAAACCCACTCAATCTACACTCCATTAGAGCGTGAGGATGAGAGGAGGATGCAGAGAGGAGGAACACAGGCGTGAGAACAATGAGAGAGCAGCTATAAACTCTGCAGGCGCAGTGATGCAGCTGAGAGTTTATAGCTGCTTATCAGCACATCTACCCTTCACACGTCCACTCATCAGAACCTCACTCACCCCAAGCACACGCACACACACACACACACACACACACACACACAATAACCCTGCCACTGGCTCCAACCACCAGTCGATGCATACAAGCTGGGAAGCAGCTGATATTTTAGAAACCAGCTCGAATTTAAAATGGAAAGAGACGGGATAAAAAGGAAGGAAGGAAGGAAGGAAATAGGGAGGAAGGGAAGGGAAGGAAGGAAGGAAGGATGGAGGGACAGAGGGAGAATTAGAAAGAAAAAGAAAGGGAGACAGGAAGGAACCAAAAATTAAATGAAGGGAGGAAGAAAGGCAGAAAAATTAGATTTGAAAGAAAGGTAGGAAGGAAGGGAGAAAAAAGAGAGAAACTAAGGAAGGAAGAAAGAAAGAAAGAATTAGGTGCTGTTTAAAGCAAGTAACATATATTGAATATGTTAGATACACCTGGTGTGTGTGTGTGTGTGTGTGTGTGTGTGTGTGTGTGTGTGTGTGTGTGTGTGTGTGTGTGTGTGTGTGTGTGCGTGCTTGTAGCTGAATGCAGCTTTCATTGGTATGCACTGACATGGATACAAAGCTTGGGTGCTCATTATAGCAGACATCAAGGTGATGTGTTGACTTAACTATATCCTACACGTGCACACACACACACACACACACACACACACACGACTACCCACGTGCACATCCATACATACACATCGCTGCCATTAGAACCGAGCAGCTCGTTACAGCGAGTTAATAAGCCTGTGCAACACCGTAAAAATCACGAACATTGCTCCCTCGTGGAGCCGAGCGGACACGAGTCCGGGAGAGATGGAGCTCCATCCCGACGGAGAGCCCGGTGATAGAGAGCCGAGCCCCGGTGAGATGGAGCTCCATCCCGACGGAGAGCCCGGTGACAGAGAGCCGAGCCCCGGTGAGATGGAGCTCCATCCCGACGGAGAGCCCGGTGATAGAGAGCCGAGCCCCGGTGAGATGGAGCTCCATCCCGACGGAGAGCCCGGTGACAGAGAGCCGAGCCCCGGTGAGATGGAGCTCCATCCGGGGGCAGAAGTTAGACCGCTCCGGTCCGTCGCCCTGACAACAGAGAGCGGGCACCACGCGGCGTGTTATTGGGTGACGCTGTCTGTCAGCCCGGGATACGGTGACACGGTGACACGGTGACACCGTGACACCGTGATCCCGGTGGGAGATCACCCATTGACACTCTTTGGGGGGACAATGTTTTGACAGAACGACTGAAGCTGAGGCGCGCATTGCTCCGGCTTGCTCAAGGACACCACGGCTGTAGATGAGAAGGGACACACGGAGCTTCATCCCATAATCAGCTGTTATCAAAGGCACGGAGTGATTATCAGCTGTCATTCGAGTTCATGCTCGATGAGCTCTGAGAGCAGCAGATCTCAGCACCTCCATCACAAGACAGACTCATCGGTGTTTCTGTCTGTTTCTCAAGAAACCCCGTGAGTCCTCTGCGTCGGGGAAGAGAGAGGGGGGTTAAAGTGTGTGTGTGGGGGGGGGGGGGGGGGGGGGGCTTACCGTTGAAGCCGGTGAAGTTTCCCCAGTCCAGCAGGGACCCGTTGAAGGAGGACAGGGTCCCGTTGTAGAACGGGTCGGTGCCGTTGGACGCGTTCCGGGCGCTGTCGGTGAACAGGTTCATCTGCAGCAGGGTCTTGATCAGGTAGCGCAGCATCTTGACCCCCGAGGTCTCCCGAGGTCTCCCGAGGTCTCCCGAGGTCTCCCGAGGTCTCCCCGTCTCTGTCGTACCTTTCAACGGATTGGAAGAGTCACAGATGTCCTCTGGACTCCAAAGATGATTGAAATGATTCAACCAATGTGAAGCAAAAACATCGATACAAAGATGAAAAAGTAGATCAAAGGAAGTAAGGAAGCCCGTGTATCAGAGTGGGTTTCGGGGGGCCCTCGCTGGGCTTCCTTCCCAGCATCGGATTGTTCCTTCCTCCTTGTTCCTTTTGTTCTGATCACATAACTTCACACACTGAACAACAGCCTCGCGCGGTGTGAAAGAATCCAGCGATGTGACGGTGACCCCCTCGATGTGCTGCTCTCCTCTCCACCCTCCTCTGGCTCCTCCTGTGTCCCTCCTCCCTCCCTCTGATGGGTCCCCGGGGTCCAGAGGGGAGCGAGAGAGAAAGGGGGGAGGGGGCGAGAGAGAGGGGGGGAGAGGGAGAGAGGGCGAGAGAGAGGGAGAGGAGGAGAGAGAGGGAGAGGAGGAGAGAGAGGGAGAGGGAGAGAGGGCGAGAGAGACGGGGGGGAGGGAGAGAGGGGGGAGAGGGAGAGAGGGCGAGAGAGAGGGAGAGGAGGAGAGAGAGGGAGAGGAGGAGGGAGAGGGAGAGAGGGCGAGAGAGGGTGGGGGAGGGAGAGAGGGCGAGAGAGGGGGGGAGAGGGAGAGAGGGCGAGAGAGAGGGAGAGGAGGAGAGAGAGGGAGAGGGAGAGGGGGGGAGAGGGAGAGAGGACGAGAGAGGGGGGGAGGGAGAGAGGGCGAGAGGAGGAGAGAGAGGGAGAGCGAGAGAGAGGGAGGGAGAGGGGGAAAGGGCGAGATAGGGGGGGAGGGAGAGAGAGGGAGAGCGAGAGAGAGGGGGGGAGGGAGAGGGAGAGAGGGCGAGAGAGGGTGGGGGAGGGAGAGAGGGCGAGAGAGGGGGGAGAGAGGGGGAGAGAGAGAGAGAGAGAGGGAGGGAGAGGGACAGGGAGAGAGGGTGAGAGGGGGGGAGAGGGAGAGAGGGTGAGAGAGAGGGGGAGGGGGCGAGAGAGAGGGAGAACGAGAGAGAGAGGGAGAGGGAGAGAGGGCGAGAGAGGGTGGGGGAGGGAGAGAGGGCGAGAGAGGGGGGAGAGAGGGGGAGAGAGAGAGAGAGGGAGGGAGAGGGACAGGGAGAGAGGGGGGGAGAGGGAGAGAGGGTGAGAGAGAGGGGGAGGGGGCGAGAGAGAGGGAGAACGAGAGAGAGGGAGAACGAGAGAGAGGGAGGGAGGGAGAGGGGGGAGAGAAAGGGAGAGCGAGAGAGAGAGAGGGAGAGGGAGAGAGGGCGAGAGAGAGAGGGGGGAGAGAGGGAGAGCGAGAGAGGGGGGAGAGGGTGGGGGAGGGAGAGAGGGCGAGAGAGGGGGGGGGGAGAGAGGGGGAGAGAGAGAGAGAGGGAGGGAGAGGGACAGGGAGAGAGGGTGAGAGAGGGGGGGAGGGGGCGACAGAGGGTGGGGGAGGGAGAGAGGGCGAGAGAGAGGGGGGGAGAGAGGGGGAGAGAGAGAGAGAGGGAGGGAGAGGGACAGGGAGAGAGGGTGAGAGAGGGGGGGAGAGGGAGAGAGGGTGAGAGAGAGGGGGAGGGGGCGAGAGAGAGGGAGAACGAGAGAGAGGGAGGGAGGGAGAGGGGGGAGAGAAAGGGAGAGCGAGAGAGAGAGAGGGAGAGGGAGAGAGGGAGAGAGAGAGAGGGGGGAGAGAGGGAGAGCGAGAGAGAGGGGGGAGAGGGAGAGAGGGGGGAGGGGGCGAGAGAGAGAGGGAGAACGAGAGAGAGGGAGGGAGAGGGAGAGAGGGCGAGAGAGAGAGGGGGGAGAGAGAGGGAGAGGAGGACAGAGAGAGAGAGAGAGAGCAGGTGCTGTTGGCAATAAATGTTTAATTATTACATTAATAATCATCCCAGGAGGCTCTGACAGAAAGACTTACTGTCTTACACACCGTCTCATCTACATGAAGACATACAGTATGTGTTCGACCAACAGGGGGCCAGCACCCCCCAAGGCTGTGTGGGTTCTCCTCCTGTTCTCCTCCTGTTCTTCTCCTGTTCTCCTACTGGTCTCCTACTGTTCTCCTCCTGTTCTCCTCCTGTTCTCCTACTGTTCTCCTCCTGTTCTCCTCCTGTTCTTCTCCTGTTCTCCTACTGTTCTCCTACTGTTCTCCTCCTGTTCTCCTACTGTTCTCCTCCTGTTCTCCTACTGTCCTCCTCCTGTTCTTCTCCTGTTCTCCTACTGTTCTCCTACTGTTCTCCTCCTGTTCTCCTCCTGTTCTTCTACTATTCTCCTACTGTTCTCCTCCTGTTCTCCTCCTGTTCTCCTCCTGTTCTCCTGTTCTCCTCCTGTTCTTCTACTATTCTCCTACTGTTCTCCTACTGTTCTCCTACTGTTCTTCTCCTGTTCTCCTCCTGTTCTCCTCCTGTTCTCCTCCTGTTCTCCTGTTCTCCTCCTGTTCTTCTACTATTCTCCTACTGTTCTCCTACTGTTCTCCTACTGTTCTCCTCCTGTTCTTCTCCTGTTCTCCTCCTGTTCTCCTACTGTTCTCCTGTTCTTCTCCTGTTCTTCTCCTGTTCTCCTCCTGTTCTCCTGTTCTCCTCCTGTTCTCCTACTGTTCTCCTCCTGTTCTTCTCCTGTTCTCCTCCTGTTCTCCTACTGTTCTTCTCCTGTTCTCCTGTTCTCATGTTCTTCTACTATTCTCCTACTGTTCTCATCCTGTTCTTCTCCTGTTCTCCTACTGTTCTCCTACTGTTCTCCTCCTTTTCTCCTCCTGTTCTCCTGTTCTCCTACTGTTCTTATCATGTTCTCCTACTGTTCTCCTCCTGTTCTTCTCCTGTTCTCCTCCTGTTCTCCTCCTGTTCTCCTGTTCTCATACTGTTCTTCTCCTGTTCTCCTCCTGTTCTCCTACTATTCTCCTGTTCTTCTCCTGTTCTCCTCCTCTTCTCCTCCTCTTCTCCTCCTGTTCTCCTACTGTTCTCCTATTGTTCTCCTGTTTTCCTCCTCTTCTCCTCCTCTTCTCCTACTATTCTCCTACTGTTCTCCTACTGTTCTCCTGTTCTCCTCCTGTTCTCCTCCTGTTTTCCTCCTGTTCTCCTCCTTTTCTCCTCCTGTTCTCCTCCTGTTCTCCTACTGTTCTCCTCCTTTTCTCCTCCTGTTCTCCTCATATTCTCCTGTTCTCCTCCTGTTTTCCTCCTGTTCTCCTGTTCTCCTCCTTTTCTCCTCCTGTTCTCCTACTGTTCTCCTATTGTTCTCCTGTTTTCCTCCTCTTCTCCTCCTCTTCTCCTCCTCTTCTCCTACTATTCTCATACTGTTCTCCTACTGTTCTCCTCTTGTTCTCCTCCTTTTCTCCTACCGTTCTCCTCCTATTCTCCTGTTCTCCTCCTGTTCTCCTACTATTCTCATACTGTTCTCCTCCTGTTCACCTTCTGATCTCATACTGTTCTCCTCCTGTTCTCCTCCTGTTCTCCTACTGTTCTCCTCCTGTTCTCCTCCTGTTCTCCTCCGGTTCTCCTACTGTTCTCCTCCTGTTCTCCTCCTGATCTCCTACTGTTCTCCTCCTGTTCTCCTCCTGTTCTTCTACTCTTCTCCTCCGGTTCTCCTACTGTTCTCCTCCTGTTCTCCTCCTGATCTCCTACTGTTCTCCTCCTGTTCTCTTCCTGATCTCCTACTGTTCTCCTCCTGTTCTCTTCCTGATCTCCTACTGTTCTCCTCCTGTTCTTCTACTCTTCTCCTCCGGTTCTCCTACTGTTCTCCTCCTGTTCTCCTCCTGATCTCCTACTGTTCTCCTCCTGTTCTTCTACTCTTCTCCTCCGGTTCTCCTACTGTTCTCCTCCTGTTCACCTTCTGATCTCCTACTGTTCTCCTCCTGTTCTCCTCCTGTTCTTCTACTCTTCTCCTCCGGTTCTCTTACTGTTCTCCTCCTGTTCTCCTCCTGATCTCCTACTGTTCTCCTCCTGTTCTCTTCCTGATTTCCTACTGTTCTCCTCCTGTTCTCCTCCTGTTCTTCTATTCTTCTCCTCCGGTTCTCCTACTGTTCTCCTACTGTTCTCCTCCTGTTCTCCTCCTGTTCTCCTCCTGTTCTTCTACTCTTCTCCTCCGGTTCTCCTACTGTTCTCCTCCTGTTCACCTTCTGATCTCCTACTGTTCTCCTCCTGTTCTCCTCCTGTTCTTCTACTCTTCTCCTCCGGTTCTCCTACTGTTCTCCTCCTGTTCTCTTCCTGATCTCCTACTGTTCTCCTCCTGTTCTCCTCCTGTTCTTCTACGCTTCTCCTCCGGTTCTCCTACTGTTCTCCTCCTGTTCTCTTCCTGATCTCCTACTGTTCTCCTCCTGTTCTCCTCCTGTTCTTCTACTCTTCTCCTCCGGTTCTCCTACTGTTCTCCTCCTGTTCTCCTCCTGATCTCCTCCTGTTCTCCTCCTGTTCTTCTACTCTTCTCCTCCGGTTCTCCTACTGTTCTCCTCCTGTTCACCTTCTGATCTCCTACTGTTCTCCTCCTGTTCTCCTCCTGTTCTTCTACTCTTCTCCTCCGGTTCTCCTACTGTTCTCCTCCTGTTCTCTTCCTGATCTCCTACTGTTCTCCTCCTGTTCTCCTCCTGTTCTTCTACTCTTCTCCTCCGGTTCTCCTACTGTTCTCCTCCTGTTCTCTTCCTGATCTCCTACTGTTCTCCTCCTGTTCTCCTCCTGTTCTTCTACTCTTCTCCTCCGGTTCTCCTACTGTTCTCCTCCTGTTCTCCTCCTGATCTCCTACTGTTCTCCTCCTGTTCTTCTACTCTTCTCCTCCGGTTCTCCTACTGTTCTCCTCCTGTTCACCTTCTGATCTCCTACTGTTCTCCTCCTGTTCTCCTCCTGTTCTTCTACTCTTCTCCTCCGGTTCTCTTACTGTTCTCCTCCTGTTCTCCTCCTGATCTCCTACTGTTCTCCTCCTGTTCTCTTCCTGATTTCCTACTGTTCTCCTCCTGTTCTCCTCCTGTTCTTCTATTCTTCTCCTCCGGTTCTCCTACTGTTCTCCTCCTGTTCTCCTCCTGTTCTCCTCCTGTTCTTCTACTCTTCTCCTCCGGTTCTCCTACTGTTCTCCTCCTGTTCACCTTCTGATCTCCTACTGTTCTCCTCCTGTTCTCCTCCTGTTCTTCTACTCTTCTCCTCCGGTTCTCCTACTGTTCTCCTCCTGTTCTCTTCCTGATCTCCTACTGTTCTCCTCCTGTTCTCCTCCTGTTCTTCTACTCTTCTCCTCCGGTTCTCCTACTGTTCTCCTCCTGTTCTCCTCCTGATCTCCTACTGTTCTCCTCCTGTTCTTCTACTCTTCTCCTCCGGTTCTCCTACTGTTCTCCTCCTGTTCACCTTCTGATCTCCTACTGTTCTCCTCCTGTTCTCCTCCTGTTCTTCTACTCTTCTCCTCCGGTTCTCTTACTGTTCTCCTCCTTTTCTCCTCCTGATCTCCTACTGTTCTCCTCCTGTTCTCTTCCTGATTTCCTACTGTTCTCCTCCTGTTCTCCTCCTGTTCTTCTATTCTTCTCCTCCGGTTCTCCTACTGTTCTCCTCCTGTTCTCCTCCTGTTCTCCTCCTGTTCTTCTACTCTTCTCCTCCGGTTCTCCTACTGTTCTCCTCCTGTTCACCTTCTGATCTCCTACTGTTCTCCTCCTGTTCTCCTCCTGTTCTTCTACTCTTCTCCTCCGGTTCTCCTACTGTTCTCCTCCTGTTCTCTTCCTGATCTCCTACTGTTCTCCTCCTGTTCTCCTCCTGTTCTTCTACTCTTCTCCTCCGGTTCTCCTACTGTTCTCCTTCTGTTCTCCTCCTGATCTCCTACTGTTCTCCTCCGGTTCTCCTACTGTTCTCCTCCTGTTCTCCTCCTGCAAAGCCAAAGAAATGCATTTAGAATTGATTTTGAGTAAGTTTGGTTGTTTACTGAAGGCATGATATCAATGTGCAATATTAATCTGCTGAATACGCAGTGTTGTCTCGTGTGTGTCTCTTTGAGGAGGAGAGTGAAACCAGTCCACCGCATACCTTCCAGCATGCTAAAGCATGCCCTACTGCACGTCTACATATCATCGTAGGAGCGCGGTCGCATGTGGTGCCCGGACGCCCCGCTGACAGCCCCAGTGTGACTCCTATTAACGATGCCCGTCCCCCATCAGGACCCTGTCCTCCCGCTCCATCACTGGGACAATGGGAGCCCGCCTGCCGACAAAGTTGCCGTGACGACCCCCGTCCCGTAACCTATTCCTGGAGTTCTCTCCGGCCCCTTCCAGCGCCTCATTTCACAGGGCCTTCTATTCATGGGGCTTCTGTGCCAGCTCCATCCACACATGCATGGGCCTGGAGGAGGCCGAGCTGTGGGATCAGAACCTGTGAGGGACTCGCCTCTCTGATCCAGATGTTTCACCTGGATGTGCTTTCAGGGTTCCAGTGAGCGTGTCCCACTGAGACCAATGTGCTTGGAGGATTGTGTGGAACAGGGTGACCCCGGAGGAACGCCTTGTTCCACTTTGAATATGCAAATGAGGCTTTATCTCATCAAACATGTGATCATTGGCATACGTTTCCAGAACATAAATCTGAACATTAGAAGATTTCATTTTGATGACAGTTCAAGATTTCTACTGAGGGGATTTTGGATATCTCTTTCTGAAAATGATGTCAACAGACAATAAAAATGAATTTCCATCCATGTTTTTATTAATAAAATGTTGTATGAATTAGACTATGAGCATCATATGAACAAAGCCCTCAGTAGAAACCTTAGAATACACAAATGAATGATAAGAGCTGCTTTCTGTCTCAGTCTGAGAAATAACTCGTGACTAATAGATAACAACAATAAGAAACTTCCCCAGTTGATTACGACATTAATACAATTATTTTTGGATGACAAGTTTTCTAAAATGTTAGGTTAACATGTGCAAATGAGGCGTTATCTAATGAATACAAACAAAACGTAGTGAAATCAACACAAATGTGTATTTTGGATGTTTTCTTGTCCGAGAATATTGAAGCAATAAATCCCCAAAATCTCTCATATTAAACAGTAGATGAAAAACTATGTTTTTACCTGAAGGTTCTCCCCTTAAAGTCCAGTTACATTGTTGGGAAGAGGTTAGTGGACTTCAGGTTGGACACAAGTATTCGTAGAGATAGACAACCTCTATTTTCAAAGACCTAAAACTGCACGAGAGAAACTCATGATTATTCACAGCACAATATTTTGGGAAAAACACAGGAGACTGCGAATCATGACTTGCACATGATGATAATGTTGTTGCAATTGTCTTTTTTTTATTTCACTCATAAACTAGCCGTAATGAGGCGGTTCTGAAGTGCCTACAGAGATGTGTGTGTGTGATTGGCCGCTCCCTAGTTCATCTCCTCACACACTCCACGGCCCACCAGCGTCTCCTCAGAGGAGATGGAGACCTTCTGGTCCAGGCTTTATGGCTGTCGTGTGTTGTTTCATCCATGTGCACAGGCGTAACATCACACAACAACGGTGGCATTGTGGGTTGCAGTATAACAATATTAGTTAGAAACATGAATCTTTATTTGAGGCTTTTTCATGTCATGGCCTGTTCTCACTGAGTGGGCCCAGTCATTTAGAGCAGCAGGTAGCTGCACGGTGACCTTGTTGTTGCTTCGGACACGAGGAACTCGGTTTGAAGCATGAAACCACATTTCATGCAGATCCATCAAACTGAGGGATGAATGGTGGCACTCTTTCATTCAAATGTAAATGCAGAGATGGACGCAGATGGGTCATTAATGTCAACGTCCCGTTGGACGGAGGTCTTTGTCTCACGATGACAATCATTACCATTTAAAACATTGTTTTACATTCCCACACAGCGCTTATGAAAGATCATTTAAATACTGACATTTCTCCACAACAGTGTGATTCATGGACGAATACACAATGAGACGCAACGCAAATAGAGCAAGCATTGTGAATAATTATCCTTACTAGTTAAATACTTGTTTTTCTTATTATTGTAATCACTTAGCATTGCAGTGTTTGCTGTACAACACTTTAAGAGTGCGGTTATAAGAAGAACATATTTTGAATTACAGATTGAATATTGGATATGGAGCTACAGAGGACTGTGGCTCCAGCGATCCCCCAGGAAGAGTGCAGATTTGAGTGAAAAAAATAAAAATAAAAACTTTTGGTCTGTCACGTGATGCCCAAAAAGATAATTCTCCATAAACTTACATTGGTAAAGAGTCTTTGACCCAGCGCATCATCTTGTTGCAAACACATCCGCTAACATGATCACAATGACCAACAGGCTGATGAACAATGGTGACCATGTGCACCACCTGTATGGAGTGGCACTCAACACACAGTAGTTCATTAGCTTTGCAGGTCTTTAACCAACGTGGGGACGAATGAACATTTTGACCTGACGATGACGCTGGAGGAAAAGTCCACCACCGTCCAGGCTACTAGTTCAGGCCGTTCTCACACAGTGTACGTGGAGTACTTCCCTCCCCCCGTGGGTTCAACACATCCCTTCATGAGATGGATGCAGCTTTAGAAGGTACCTTTGGGTCAATACATCACAACAAGACGAGATGGAGAGGAGGCCAGCGGTTTCTCATAGGTGGAGACGGTTTGGAGAATGTTGTCTCAATTGAACTCTTATTATCCACTTTTCTTTCCCACAGCCCAAAGATATCGACAGAACCTTACTTGATGAAAAGAGTATTAAACAGATTATCTTTTGCTCAAGAATTCTACAGTTTCAATGAAGCACCGCGGCTCACAGGTGGATTTGCACTACAACCTCTATAGAGCTGTCCTCGTTAAGTGTTTATTCTAAGCCTTTATTCTAACAATAAGCAACTGGACCTTTCGGATTCAGGGTTAATAACTCCATTGCTCAAACTGCTAATAACATTTGATTATCAAATGGGAAAACGTATTTAATGTACTGATCCTATTAATATTGCAAGGATAAAAACTGCTTCAGAGTTTGAAACTTTAACGAAAGAGCTGTATCATATTAGGCAAAGGCTATGACCGTTTTAGATTCATTAAACTTGGATTAGAGCCATGCATGTTTCATGAACCACACTTGTGTTTTCTTTTTTTCACATTTCATCAATCATGTTTTCTTTCTAAAAACTAGGACCATGTTGATGCATCAGGCCTGGGGAGCTTCAGCTCTTGTGGCACGACAAAGGTAACGTTGGAAAAGACTCTGGCCTCATCGCAGCAGCTCATTGTCATGTCTGTCGGAGCGATGACAGGGTGCGGGGTCCTATCCTCTGGATGAGTGTCAGCCGGGATGAGGTGTGGTACCAGTCTGACTCGTCCTGAGCAGCGAGACGTGATTGCTGCCAGCATCTGCAGTCAGACGGGCATCAGAACGGTAGAGGCCAGGGTGGAACATCTGTGCCCGGGTCTGGTCGCGTGCACTTCTGGGCTCTGCTGCTGCAGTTTGCCCCCTTGGGAACCTGAGCTGGGGTAAAGACAGCCGGATGCACCCCCCACCCCTTCTCTCCCAGCTGGATAGTGGAGGGCAAAATGCAGGCAGGCAGCCAGATCCAGGCTGCAGGTGTATAAAACTCCCCCCTCGCCCTTTGACTCCTGCACTGATACACTGATACATAACTGCCATCAGCAAAGGAGATGGCAGTAATTGGTTGGTTTTTTTGGCAATAAACATCATGTGTCAATGACCTGGAGCAGTTCCATCCAACAGAGCCGGGCGCTCGGCACTGTCCATATGCCAAAGTGCCATAATTGGTGCTTCTGTCCTATATATTTAGCGTGCAGGGCATGCTTATTTACAGCACATGTCAGCAAGGAAATTCAAAGTGGTCTACATCAAAAACCAGAAGACACAGAATAGTAGGACATTTAGATACATATATAAGTAGTTTGTTCCAGATATAAGTAGTTTGTTCCCAATATAAGTAGTTTGTTCCACATATAAGTAGTAAGTAGTTTGTTCCAGATATAAGTAGTTTGTTCCAGATATAAGTAGTTTGTTCCCAATATAAGTAGTTTGTTCCCACTATAAGTAGTTTGTTCAATATATAAGTAGTTTGTTCCCAATATAAGTACTTTGTTCCCAATATAAGTAGACTGTTCCCAATATAAGTAGTTTGTTCCAAATATAAGTAGTTTGTTCAATACATAAGTAGTTTGTTCCAGATATAAGTAGTTTTTTTCAAGACATAAGTAGTTTGTTCCATATATAAGTAGTTTGTTCAAGACATAATTAGTTTATTCCAGACATAAGTAGTTTGTTCCAGATATAAGTAATTTGTTCAAGACATAAGTAGTTTGTTCCACACATAAGTAGTTTGTTCCAGATATAAGTAGTTTGTTCAAGACATAAGTAGTTTGTTCCACACATAAGTAGTTTGTTCCAGATATAAGTAGTTTGTTCCCAATATAAGTAGTTTGTTCCACACATAAGTAGTTTGTTCCAGATATAAGTAGTTTGTTCAAGACATACGTAGTTTGTTCCACACATAAGTAGTTTGTTCCAGATATAAGTAGTTTGTTCCCAATATAAGTAGTTTGTTCAAGACATAAGTAGTTTGTTCCAGATATAAGTAGTTTGTTCCCAATATAAGTAGTTTGTTCAAGACATAAGTAGTTTGTTCCACACATAAGTAGTTTGTTCCAGATATAAGTAGTTTGTTCCCAATATAAGTAGTTTGTTCCCAATATAAGTAGTTTGTTCAAGACATAAGTAGTTTGTTCCAGATATAAGTAGTTTGTTCCAGATATAAGTAGTTTGTTCAAGACATAAGTAGTTTGTTCCAGATATAAGTAGTTTGTTCCAGATATAAGTAGTTTGTTCCCAATATAAGTAGTTTGTTCAAGACATAAGTAGTTTGTTCCAGATATAAGTAGTTTGTTCCAGATATAAGTAGTTTGTTCAAGACATAAGTAGTTTGTTCCAGATATAAGTAGTTTGTTCCCAATATAAGTAGTTTGTTCAAGACATAAGTAGTTTGTTCAAGACATAAGTAGTTTGTTCTAGATATAAGTAGTTTATTCCAGATATAAGTAGCATAACAACTGAGCGCTGCTTCTCCGTGTTTAGTTTTGACTCCAGGGACGGACCAGTCCCAGACCACCAGTACAGTCTTCTGCATGATCCAGATCATCCAAACAGCTGAGACATACGTCTTTAAATCCCTGATTTAATCTGTGTGATAGAAGACAGACTTTGTAATTGTCTTGATGTGTTTGTTGAGATTCAGGTCTGAGTCCTTGACAACACCTAGATTGCTGGCTTGGCCTTTTGTTTTTAACACACCGACTGGCGCTGAGCACAGACTTAATGGTTTCTCCAAAAACAACGTCCTCAGTTTTAAGGGAGACTAGAAGAAAGCCAGAAGGATTGCCCCCCCCCCCCCCCCTTCCTCCTGAGCAAAATGTCCACTGTCTCCCTTCAGGGCTCTGCGTCCAATCAGGCCTCTCACAAACCGGCTCTCCGGGAAACCCTGCAGCCAATTTCCTCATTTCATCCAATTGCCTCATAACTTCAAAGGCGACTTCAAAGCGTTCGGACTGGCCACTAACACGGCTGAAGCCTGGACAGCCATGCCTCTTTAACAGCAATCTTTGGGTCATCTATATCTATTTCCTCTCATCGACAGTCACATCGCAGTGACAGAGCCAATATGCTTTAGTCGGGGGATTATCCCTAAATTACACGGGGGGCCACGAGGGGAGGAAGTCAAACAAAGCCCGAGCCACAACCCCACAACCCGACTATCTAAACCCTGAGCAAATTTGGGGTAATTGCACAACAAAAGCACAATTAACCGCGACCCCACGGATATTAAGTGGTAAAAGATGGACCTGCCATTTATCCCATCGTACATTTGCATCTCATGAATTCCCCTCCACACACCTCTACATATCAATTTTCATTCTAATCTTATTTTCATACTATTTTATTTTCAGATGAATGCAGATAAATGCAAAGTAGTCATTTAAATATGCATTAATATTATGAGTGGCCCCACCTGCCCAAATCGAAGGTGGTAATTTTAGCGAGCCCTCGGTTTGGACCCCCCCTCTCCTGCAGCGGAGCGCCACCGCCTTCAAGCGCCTCCTGGAGACGGACCCCGTGCACGGCGCTGCAGCCAGACTCTGATGTGGCTGGCCAGGGTAAGGACCTCGCACCCTTTAATGAGATTGGTTCACGTTCTCACAATCAGTGTGTGTGCGTGTGTGTGTGTGTGTGTGTGTGTGTGGATCTCCGAACCACTGGAGCTCTTTCCAATTAAAGTTGGAGAAAGAGGGAAAGATTGCGCAGCAAGAATGAAGGGGTCTGCGTCATATTGATTGGAGTGAAAAAAGACAAGTTATTTGTCAGCCTACAAATTTGAAGGAGGGTAAAACTTTTGAGCTTGATTTCTTTCCCACAGTGCGCAGCGGACTACAAACTTTGAACAGGTCGCCCATTCCAGGAGTAAATCCATGGCGAGCCGCAGTCGCAGTTTAATAGATGCTTTAACCGGGACGTAATCTGATTATTCTGAAATCTCAATTTCATTACCTCCATTAAAACCCTTTAGAAATGGTACAATACTCAGATATGCTGTCACAGCTGCCATGGAGCCCACACTGTCACTAACTGCACTCCCTCAATAAATATTGTCTAATATTTGGGAACACAAACTAGTGATCTAAGAGAAAAGCGGACGGAAGGGTGAACAATATGGATATTTCCAGTAAATCAAATGAATTCAGCAGTTAACAAGTTAAAGATAGAAGCTAAAGCTACAGACCACGGTAAAAGTGAACCACCACATCACCTGGAGTTCCAGACAGAAGACAATGAAACAACACTTCCGACCACTCAAAGCTCTTTAACACTTCCTTTCATCATTAACCCATTCATACCCATTCACACCCATACACTGGTGGGAGGAGCTACCATGCAAGGTGCCACCTTTCTAATCATTCATACCCATTCCTACACCACCGGGACAGCCTACAGGAGCAATGTGTGGTTAGGTGTCTTGCCCGAGGACACATCAACATGGACTAGCGGAGCCGGGGATCGAACCGCCGATCCTCTGATTGAAGGACGACCCTGCTCTCCACTGATTCACAATGTCCTAAAAAGCAAAAGCAGCATGTGTATACATTCATATACCTTCATTAGCTAGCTTAGCATAGAAGTACTATTAAATAACATACTCTGCTAATGTTAGCTCCACAGGTTTCTACATAGAAACATAAGGTTTTAGAAACTTGTTTTTCTCCTTCCAACCTCTCCGGCTAACGAGTATCACTATTACACAACGAGCTGTAAATCACTAAACCAACCAGAACATGAAGAACATCTGAAACATCTGAATAAAATGAAGCTTAAGTAGAGTTGACAGCGCTGTAGTGGCAAATATTATGAGATGGGTATCGTTTTCTATGGTTTCATGCATGCAGCATTGCTGAGAGGGATAAAGTGCATTTCAGCAACTTGAGCATGTGGGCACGCTAGAGATTGAAAACACATGCACTTTTAAATGCACAGCTACCGAGGTGTGTCTTGCTTAAACTGCCCCCAGGGCTGCTAAAACAACTGCACCACGCACCAGTGGCTGCCACCACGCCTCTTCTCTAAGTGCCAGGGCAGTCAGCCAGCTGGGCCCCCCTCCGTGACCGGCCTGCCTCTCCCTCTCTGTGAGGCTGATGAGCCCGGCGCTGTAACAGGTAGACTCCCCAGGTGCTGGGACATCCTCCCGGCTCGCCAAGCTATTGTACCACAGCTCGACAAAGCTGAGCTTAATTAGACAAGGGGGTGGGCTACGACTGGCCAATAATGAGCCATGGTGAGAGTAATGTCAGAGCATGAAACCATGTGGAAGTGGGGGTTCAAGGTTGGGTTTTTTTGGGTTGGGGGGGACGGTGAATTATGGATTTTAACCATCTGGTCATGTAGGAGGGGTGGGGAGAGGAAAATGATATGCCTGACAGACGACTTTAACAAAGATGTGGCAAGAGAGAGGGGCGTGTCCGAGATCACAAGCTGAGTTATAGCAAGCGTGACTGGGCTATTGTTCGGTGTGATGGGTTGGTTATTCACAGCTGGGGCAGCCCAAATTGTTCTTTTATATTCTTTTATTCTGCTTTATTGAAGCCAGAGGGGCTTGGGAAATGATTAACAGACAGCACAACACATCAGAGACTCTGTCAACCTTTCCCTCTCAATTTAGTCCCCATCCATTTATGTTCACCACTGTGATGCAAATGCACCGGCTTGCTGGGTTAACTGCGCTGTCGCCGGGCGGACCCTAGAACATCCGTTGGGATAACACAGCGGGTGCAGCGCGGGTGCCAACATCCAGGTTTGTTTTGGCCTCCGTTTCCATGCAAAACCTCAGAAGGTAGAATGTCGAAGACGGAAACCCTTTTTCTGGTAGAAGAGTTTTTCCTGGAACTTTAGAAAAGTCTTTCTTTTTACAATGCAGACTTCGTCACATAATGATAATAATAATACCTGGACATATGCCCATACAGCTTTAGAACAACAAGGCTCATGCAGCCAGCCAAGTTGCCCACCATGCTCCATGCTCAACCCCCTGCCTCCTTCTGTTCTGCTCCTCTGTTATGTTTCTTCCATCTGGTGTCCATTTTGCAACTCTTCTGCTCCTTGGGGGGGGGGGGCCCAAAACCTTCCAAATTCACTGGTCCCCCCTGTCCACTCTGTAAACCCAACTAGATGGAGTCTTCACGGCTATTAGGCGGAGGGATGAGTGGCTCTATTCCAGGCACCCACTGGTCCTCCCCTGCCGCTGGTACCAGCGCTCTCACATCTTCCACACTGAAGCCATCAGCGCGGCGGCCGCCGGCTGGGACTAATTGTTGGCCTCTCAGGAAGTGACAGTGGTTCTAATGGCCGTGGCGTCATTTAGAGGATCCTATGATCAGAGACCGTTGGTTTACAATGACTGGAATTCTTTTTTACTGGACCAGTTTCAGATACCATCATTGGTCATTTGTGCCCGCTGAACTTGCAAAAGCACTTTGATCTTGTCTTAACGTGTTGAAATGGTCCAATTCTGGACATTGCGCATCCACATTTACAAATGGTTTCAACAAACATGGAACATTTCTGTTTAGTTTCTGTCATCCGGCATACAGAAGACATGTGAGTGTGTGTGTGTGTGTGTGTGTGTGTGTGTGTGTGTGTGTGTGTGTATGCGTGTGTGTGTGTTCAGTTGGATGAGGAGTGCGTACTTGCTGCAGTTCCTTAGCAACACCTGAGAGTGTTGTCATTGTCCTCTCTTGGGCAAACGAGACATCAAAGACATTAAGTTCTCTAAATCAAAGAAAGACATATCTTTACAAAAGCAAAATACTAAGAAATATAGATAATAATACAACATACAATTCCAAATGGACAAACATTTATTTGCACATGGGAAATACATTTAAGATGTTGGACATTATTATTCATATATTCTTCATTTGGACTTTTGATAGATAGCCTGCATAGTGCAAACATGGGATGAAGACTAGAGACTAGACAGGACAAGACTCACTACATGGAGGACTAGACAGGTGAGACTAGACAGGACAGGACTCACTACATGGGGGACTAGACAGGTGAGACTAGACAGGACAGGACTCACTACATGGGGGACTAGACAGGTGAGACTAGACAGGACAGGACTCACTACATGGGGGACTAGACAGGTGAGACTAGACAGGACAGGACTCACTACATGGGGGACTAGACAGGTGAGACTAGACAGGACAGGACTCACTACATGGGGGACTAGACAGGTGAGACTAGACAGGACAAGACTCACTACATGTGGGACTAGACAGGTGAGACTAGACAGGACAAGACTCACTACATGTGGGACTAGACAGGTGAGACTAGACAGGACAGGACTCACTACATGGGGGACTAGACAGGTGAGACTAGACAGGACAAGACTCACTACATGTGGGACTAGACAGGTGAGACTAGACAGGACAAGACTCACTACATGTGGGACTAGACAGGTGAGACTAGACAGGACAGGACTCACTACATGGGGGACTAGACAGGTGAGACTAGACAGGACAGGACTCACTACATGGGGGACTAGACAGGTGAGACTAGACCGGACAAGACTCACTACATGTGGGACTAGACAGGTGAGACTAGACAGGACAGGACTCACTACATGGGGGACTAGACAGGTGAGACTAGACAGGACAGGACTCACTACATGTGGGACTAGACAGGTGAGACTAGACAGGACAGGACTCACTACATGGGGGACTAGACAGGTGAGACTAGACCGGACAAGACTCACTACATGTGGGACTAGACAGGTGAGACTAGACAGGACAGGACTCACTACATGGGGGACTAGACAGGTGAGACTAGACAGGACAGGACTCACTACATGGGGGACTAGACAGGTGAGACTAGACAGGACAGGACTCACTACATGGGGGACTAGACAGGTGAGACTAGACAGGACAGGACTCACTACATGGGGGACTAGACAGGTGAGACTAGACAGGACAGGACTCACTACATGTGGGACTAGACAGGTGAGACTAGACAGGACAAGACTCACTACATGTGGGACTAGACAGGTGAGACTAGACAGGACAGGACTCACTACATGGGGGACTAGACAGGTGAGACTAGACAGGACAAGACTCACTACATGTGGGACTAGACAGGTGAGACTAGACAGGACAAGACTCACTACATGTGGGACTAGACAGGTGAGACTAGACAGGACAGGACTCACTACATGGGGGACTAGACAGGTGAGACTAGACAGGACAGGACTCACTACATGGGGGACTAGACAGGTGAGACTAGACCGGACAAGACTCACTACATGTGGGACTAGACAGGTGAGACTAGACAGGACAGGACTCACTACATGGGGGACTAGACAGGTGAGACTAGACAGGACAGGACTCACTACATGTGGGACTAGACAGGTGAGACTAGACAGGACAGGACTCACTACATGGGGGACTAGACAGGTGAGACTAGACCGGACAAGACTCACTACATGTGGGACTAGACAGGTGAGACTAGACAGGACAGGACTCACTACATGGGGGACTAGACAGGTGAGACTAGACCGGACAAGACTCACTACATGGAGGACTAGACAGGTGAGACTAGACAGGACAGGACTCACTACATGGAGGACTAGACAGGTGAGACTAGACAGGACAAGACTCACTACATGGGGGACTAGACAGGTGAGACTAGACAGGACAGGACTCACTACATGGGACAGAAAACATGCTATGCTGTGTGTATTAGCTAAGGTGCAAGGCAGTCTGTTGTGTATGGTGTTTCTGTGGTGTGTCCATGAAAAGAGAGAAGAATGAATAAAGTCTTCCTGGCAGGGGGTGGGGGCTAATGATATCCCATTGTCCCCCTAACCCCTAAACGCTAATCCTAACCCCTAACACCTAACCGTGACCCTAAATGCAATGAAGTCAGCCCTGTGTGTAAAAATGCAGGATGCTCATTCATTTCAATGGCGCTAGTCGTGCATCCCAGAGGCGACACACAGAGCTCTGTCAGAAAGAAAAATACAAAAGGCAAAACAATGTGAACCGTCTCAATGCATGAGTTGCTCCAAGTGGACTTCTTGGATGCTCAGGCTTGAATCAGGCTTTAAGGATGGAAATGTTATCCTCACAGGTGTAAGGAGCAGAGGGGCCTCTGGGTAGGGGCAAAAAGGACAAAGGCTCAAAATAAAATAGTCTAAAATACTCATGTTAAAGACACACTGAAGGCATGTCCTACATGTATTAGAAAACAAATAATATCTTTGGATACCCTGCCCCCTCTGCCCCCCTCTGCCCCACTCATCCTCTCTGTTCCCCTGCACACCACACACACATTTACACACAGGCAACTCTCAATGCACAGACATCATCTAATGAAGTTACTGAGCATTTCATTGAGATCGTTAGGAGAGTCTTGTTAAGATTTGATGCTTGAGCAGCCCTAAAGCTACAGCCTGGTGGTGTCAGACACAGTGAGATAGATATGTAACAGTATGTGGGGCATGAGCATGTGTGTGGTGCATATAAGATGTTGTGGTTGAATGCTGGTGGAGGACATGTGGTTATAGCATGACTCTAACCCTAACCCATGTGAGGGCAGTTGGACCAGACTTTAGACAGACCAGCCCCCTGTAGCACAATGTGTGGTTAGAGCCACTTATCGTCTGGAGAGGTCACAGAGAGCCAGTGATGACGTTTCTTCCACACCGCTGATGTAAAACAGGGATAATGCAATCAGGTGAAGAATAAGAGGTATCTATATGAATGTCTGCGCCGGTGGTGCCACGTTAAACCAAAGCGAAAGTGTCTTAAAAATAGCGTTCTCGCTACTCACCAGCTGGGGTCTCTTCCGGTTGCAAAAATAAATCAGTTTATATAGAAGTCTATGCTTCATGTGTTAAAGCTGCATTCTCTCTACTGACCACCAGGGGGCGACTCCTCTGGTTGTATAGAAGTCTATGCTTCATGTGTTAAAGCTGCATTCTCTCTACTGACCACCAGGGGGAGATTCCTCTGGTTGTATAGAAGTCTATGCTTCATGTGTTAAAGCTGCATTCTCTCTACTGACCACCAGGGGGCGACTCCTCTGGTTGTATAGAAGTCTATGCTTCATGTGTTAAAACATGCATTCTCTCTACTGACCACCAGGGGGCGACTCCTCTGGTTGTATAGAAGTCTATGCTTCATGTGTTAAAGCTGCATTCTCTCTACTGACCACCAGGAGGCGACTCCTCTGGTTGTATAGAAGTCTATGCTTCATGTGTTAAAGCTGCATTCTCTCTACTGAACACCAGGGGGCGACTCCTCTGGTGGTATAGAAGTCTATGCTTCATGTGTGAATGCTGCATTCTCTCTACTGACCACCAGGGGGCGACTCCTCTGGTTGTATAGAAGTCTATGCTTCATGTGTTAAAGCTGCATTCTCTCTACTGACCACCAGGGGGCGATTCCTCTGGTTGTATATAAGTCTATGCTTCATGTGTTAAAGCTGCATTCTCTCTACTGACCACCAGGGGGCGACTCCTCTGGTTGTATAGAAGTCTATGCTTCATGTGTTAAAGCTGCATTCTCTCTACTGAACACCAGGGGGCGACTCCTCTGGTTGTATAGAAGTCTATGCTTCATGTGTGAATGCTGCATTCTCTCTACTGACCACCAGGGGGCGACTCCTCTGGTTGTATAGAAGTCTATGCTTCATGTGTGAATGCTGCATTCTCTCTACTGACCACCAGGGGGCAACTCCTCTGGTTGTATAGAAGTCTATGCTTCATGTGTTAAAGCTGCATTCTCTCTACTGAACACCAGGGGGCGACTCCTCTGGTTGTATAGAAGTCTATGCTTCATGTGTGAATGCTGCATTCTCTCTACTGACCACCAGGGGGCGATTCCTCTGGTTGTATACAAGTCTATGCTTCATGTGTTAAAGCTGCATTCTCTCTACTGACCACCAGGGGGCGACTCCTCTGGTTGTATAGAAGTCTATGCTTCATGTGTTAAAGCTGCATTCTCTCTACTGACCACCAGGGGGTGACTCCTCTGGTTGTATAGAAGTCTATGCTTCATGTGTTAAAGCTGCATTCTCTCTACTGACCACCAGGGGGCGACTCCTCTGGTTGTATAGAAGTCTATGCTTCATGTGTTAAAGCTGCATTCTCTTTACTGAACACCAGGGGGCGACTCCTCTGGTTGTATAGAAGTCTATGCTTCATGTGTGAATGCTGCATTCTCTCTCCTGACCACCAGGGGGCGACTCCTCTGGTTGTATAGAAGGCAATGCTTCATGTGTTAAAGCTGCATTCTCTCTACTGACCACCAGGGGGCGACTCCTCTGGTTGTATAGAAGTCTATGCTTCATGTGTTAAAGCTGCATTCTCTCTCCTTACCACCAGGGGGCGACTCCTCTGGTTGTATAGAAGTCTATGCTTCATGTGTTAAAGCTGCATTCTCTCTGACCACCAGGGGGTGACTCCTCTGGTTGTATAGAAGTCTATGCTTCATGTGTTAAAGCTACATCCCCTCTACTGACCACCAGGGGGCAACTCCTCTGGTTGTATGGAAGTCTATGCTTCATGTGTTAAAGCTGCATTCTCTCTCCTGACCACCAGGGGGCGACTCCTCTGGTTGTATAGAAGTCTATGCTTCATGTGTTAAAACATGCATTCTCTCTACTGACCACCAGGGGGTGACTCCTCTGGTTGTATAGAAGTCTATATAAATGACTCTACTTCTCTCGATTTATTCCCTCAGTAAACATTGTAAACATTAGTTTTTGGTCTCAATCTCTAGTTTCAAGTCTTCTTCTATACAGCGTGATGTTCATTTAGTAAATTATGGTATATAAGAGTCAGATAGACCTTGAAGCAGGGGATGCTTTAGGGTGGGGCTACTTTGTGATAGACAGGTCTCTGCCGCGATCAGAGCCGTATGCGGCATTTCTCCGCATTCCAAATATGATAACTTATGTTCTTCGTTTGCAGAAAAGCAATGATGCGACAACGACCCAGGCTCCGCCCCTCACGAGGACCAACAGAGTATTTCTGTAGGTCTGACACTCACAATCTCCTTTTGTGTGCTCAACACGTGTAAAATGTCTAGACCGGATTCTCTGGACATTGTTCATTTGAGAAAATGGCTGTTGTCTCAATTGTGTACTAAATCACCAGCTCAAAGCTGAAAATTATTACGAATGACTCATTAAAGGCAAAGATACACGCTATTAAAAGAATTAGCAGCACAACGAGATGCACATCTCTCCATGAGCGAAGGCTATTGAATTCATCAATACAACAAAAACTGATTCAGGGTGACTCATCAGTGAGAATCACATGAGGCTGCTTAAAGACGTGTTGCCTTTAATTGGCACCTCTCTGTTGGATATTGTTAATGTGTCTTTGCTAACAGGGTAAGTTGGTTTAAATCCTATTTATCAGATCGATCTCAATTTGTATTTGTAAACGATGAAGCCTCAATGACCACCAACGTTAATCACGGAGTTCCACAAGGTTCTGTGCTTGGACAAATTTTATTTACCTTATATATGCTTCCTTTGGGCAACATTATCAGGAAACACTCCATAAACTTTCATTGCTATGCAGATGATACTCAATTATATCTATCGATCAAACCAGAGGAGACCAACCAGCTCGCTAAAATTCAAGAATGTCTTAAAGACATAAAAACATGGATGACCTGCAACTTCCTGATGTTAAACTCAGACAAAACTGAAGTTATTTTACTGGCCCTGAACACCTCAGAGATCAATTATCTGGTGATGTGGTTTCTGTAGATGGCATTGCCCTGGCATCCAACACCACTGTAAAGAATCTAGGCGTTATCTTTGACCGAGACTTGTCCTTTAACTCCACGTTAAGCAAATCTCAAGGACTGCATTTTTTCATCTACGTAACATTTCAAAAATCAGGCACATCTTGTCCCAAAAAGATGCAGAAAAACTGGTTCACGCGTTTGTTACTTCCAGACTAGATTACTGCAACTCCTTATTATCAGGCTGCTCTAATAAGTCTCTTAAATCCCTCCAGTTGATCCAGAATGCTGCAGCTCGTGTACTCACAAAAACTAAGAAAAGAGATCACATGACTCCTGTATTAGCTGCTCTGCACTGGCTCCCTGTAAAAGAAGAATCACATTTAAAATTCTTCTCCTCACCTACAAAGCCTTGATTGGTGATGCACCATCATATCTTAAGGAGCTTGTAGTACCATATTGCCCCACTAGAGAGCTGCTCACTAAATGCGGGGCTACTTGTGGTTCCTAGAGTCCTAAAAAGTAGGATGGGAGCCAGAGCCTTCAGTTATCAAGCTCCTCTTTTATGGAACCAGCTTCCACTTTCAGTCCTGGAGGCAGACACAGTCACCTCATTCAAGAATAGACTTTCCTCTTTAATAGTGCTTATAGTTAGGGCTGAATCAGGTTTGCCCTGGTCCAGCCCCTAGATATGCTGCTATAGGCTTATAGGCTGCTGGGGGATGTTTTAGGATACACTGAGCACCTCTCTCCTCTTCTCTCTCTCCTTATGGATGAATTTACATCTCTCCATTGCACCTTATTAACTCTGCTTCCTCCCCGGAGTCGTTGTGACTTCACGTCTCATAGGGTCCATTGGACCTGGAGGTGTCTGATGCTGGTGAGCCGGCCTCGTGTTGGCCCTGCTGATGCCCCGCCCCCTCCTCTCTACCTCCTTCTGTTTCATGGATTGGAGTTCCATTCATACATTGTCATATTCATGTAATGTTTATGTAACTCTGTAACTCTGTTCATCTGGTCACATGACATCTATTCATCTGTCCATCCGGGGAGAGGGATCCTCCTCTGTTGCTCTCCTGAAGGTTTCTTCCCTTTTTTCCCTGTAAAAGGTTATTTTTGGGGAGTTTTTCCTGATCCGATGTGAGGTCAAAGGTCAGGGATGTCGTATGTGTACAGATTGTAAAGCCCTCTGAGTCAAATTTGTAATTTGTGATATTGGGCTATACAAAATAAACTGAATTGAAAATCTACGAGGACAAAGGGGTTTGTTGTAAGAGCACAGGATTCTGCGGTTTATCAACACGGCATGAATCGGTCCGACACTTTTCTTTGGACCTTTCTCATGAACACATATTGGTGAATACGGTAAAAGTAGAAACATGACATCAAATCAGGCTGCCGTCACGTTTGAGAATAACAACTTTTATTATATGATCAAAATGCACGTTAAAGAAACTCTAATGGGCTTAGTTACAAAGTATTATTTCTCCCATTTTAACCAGTGTATTGTGATCCAAAGTATCTTTTGTGTTTGCAGGTCACATTTTATATTTTAAATTCATAATAAAAACACTCAAAAAAACATTAGTTTTTTTAGCCAATAGGGGTTTTATGCATTCATAACCGCAAAATATATGTTTACTTTCTTTTCATGCTTCAAAGGAAACATTTAACTTGCTGAAATTAAAAAAAATAGGGTAAAATATGACCCAGTGTATGCAGCAATAAAACATTCTGGGTAGTTTTGTGGCTCAAACCCATCAAACAAGACTTTGAGACACGTTAAATAAAAAAGGTTTTCTCCACAAGATTAGCCAGAATCTTTAATATTCTCTTCCGGGTCCCAAACACGGTCCGTCAAAATCCAATAATGAAAACAAATTCCAATAAAAGAAACTGCATGCAATATTGTAACTTGGAACAGGTCAAAATGACCCTTTAAAACAAAAGCAGGGTTAATCGTGTGTCTCTTCTCTTTCTCTGCTTCTTCTTCATGATTACATGTGAAAGGTGAAATCAATAAATGATAACGGCTTTAACTCAAATTCACATCATCAAGGAACTTTGTCATAAGAAAAGAAAGACCTCATACCAGTGTGTGTGTGTTATCTCTTTATGCTCTCATCTCCTGTTTGTTCGTCCACACAAAGCTCATGTCTACCCTGAGCTGTGAGTGATTACTGTTTATTGGAAGGGGCAGCCCTTTAATTAGTCGGGGGGTCTCCGGGGAGCCATTACCACGGGGGAATCTTGCCCCTCTTTATTAGCCCATTTTAATATTGACTATAAGGAAGGAGATACACTGGGTGGGGCAATTTGGTTCCCTCAGACGGGACACCAGCTCCTGTGAATATGCATGCCGGCATGTGGGCTGGAGGGTTGTTGGGCGGGGGGGGGGGGGGGGGGGGGGGGGCACGCGTGACAGGGGTGACGGATGACACAGGCCTGGCATCATCTGGGGTCCCTCACACCGAAACAAAAGGGATGCAAGTTCCGTTGGACTTAATGAAGAGACTGCAGAAAAGGAGAAACACTTCTGATGAAAGGGAGACGCAGTAAAGGGTTAAGAAAGTCCCTGAGATAGAAACATCTGGATCTGGAGGCTCAGAGTGAGGAGTTGCTCATCCAGATGCTGTGTCCTCAAGCAGCCCTGAGTTCTAAGAACAATGTTCCTATAGAATAAAACTGCATTGATAATTAGTTTAGAAGGAAACGTGCTTTGTGCTTTTGACGGATCGCAAATACTTTTACAAATGAGTCCACAGAACACGAGGAGGAGAATGGCTGTAAAACAACAAACTCTGAACTGTAGGAGCAGTCATTTCTCCCAGAAATGAAGTCCTTCCCGTCACAGTGGCCCGTTTCTCTCGTACCAGAACTGCAGAAGAGTCGACTCGTCACAGTGCAGACACTCTGCCAAGGACAGACCTGATCTCTTTCAATTTCATCCTTACACCTCATTGAAAGCTGCTTTAATTAAAAGTCAGAGGGGACTTTCTGTCTCTTACTTTCCTTCTCTCTCTCTCTCTCTCTTTCTCTCTCTCTCTCTGTCATTGTTCCTCAGCTGCTCATTTCAAATCAAGTCAAATCGAGCGGGGTGTCAGAGGGTCTGACTAATTACCAGCCCCGATGCGTGTATTTGAGCCATCTTGTTTTGGAATAGAGGGATTAAGGAATTGAGAGACATTTGTTGTGAAGCTCCGACCTTGGAGAGACCTGAGACGCGTCGTCCACCTCTAAAGTGTCTTCAGTGGAATATCAAGCCTCTCAGAAACCTCCCGAATGCAATTACAGCAGGGGATTACGTCCCTGACTCCACACTGGGATGAACTCAAATTGGCCACAGTGTGTCTAAGTGTATGTTTTTTTTATGCATGTGGAAGTGGAAGGGCTTGTTATTGGCAGCTGATCCCCCCCCCCCCCCTCCCTCAAGGTTTCATCCTGTTTGGGCTGGAGCAGCCTGGTAAACACAGAAGACTTTAATATTCTGTTTCTCATGTTTATGGCTGTGATGTCATTGAGGACATGGCTGAGTCTACATACATATTTTGAATATTGCACCGCAATCTAGCAATAAAAGGTTGATCTTTCCAGATTAAATATAAGACAATGGTTTTTGAGGTCAAATTCAACACATCATTATGAGAAAGTAGAGATGCGTCATGATAAATAGAGTGTGCAATAAGTGAGCTTGCAATCGGTCAGATGCGAAACTTCCATCGGCTGCCTTGAGAATATTATGCGAGGGCACGTCGGCTTTTCTGTCCATGAGCTTCTATTCTCTTTGTCCATATGGCCGGACTGTCAATGAGCGTGGCTGATGAGATACGGGCAGAGGGACAGATCCATTGATGGTGGATAAAGAAAGAGAATGTCACCGTCTCAAGAGACAGGCGTTAGAATTCGAATACACAGACCTTGTTTCAGGCATTTAGCCAAAAACACGTTCAAAAAACACATCGACTTTGAGACGAGGGAACCATATGTGCAAAAATGCTGACTCGTTCCTGGGTCTCAATACATTCAAATGATTCTGTATGTTTAAACGTAATTGTGAACGAGGACGTTTAAAGACGGCAAAAGAGCTACTGCTCACACATCATGCATATGTAGACATACGGTACTTCCCTGGTTATCTTATTTTGTCAAGCGACAATCTTTTCCTATACGTAGCGATGTAGTTTGGTTGCCTAAAAGTCGTTTCTTGTGCACACGAATGTTTACGGACCGTATCCACGGTCACCAGTGGAAATCGGCTCGTGTGGCTGGCTTTCGTGGGAAAACGCACAACGACTGACGATAAGATATTAGATGAACCGTTGCAGGAGGATACGTTGCTACTGACAACTGGCCGAGACATTAAACCAACACAGAAGTTCTTCGTATGGCTGCTCCAGGCTGGCTCTGAAAGCGAGTCCATCCCCATTGACCGCCATGTTAAAATGAAATAAACATGTTTGCAGCCTGGTCTCTGCAGCTCCAACTGTACGGGGGGAGAATCTTATAGGACTCACATGTTATAATTATATGAAGTGAGATACCTAAAGTTAGGCATAATTGTGGGCGTGGCCACTTTGAGGGTGCCACCTCAGGTCACTCGCCACTGGCTGTCTCCTCTGCTGCGTCACAGTTAGACGTCGTCGTCACGGTGACGGCGCAGCCGCCGACCTTGAGCTTCACAACGACCCTTCAGAAACCAATAGGCGGCGCCACGGATACTACGTTCCTTTTTTTAACAGTCAATGGTTGAAGCTGAATGTAGTATGGTGGAGGCCACGCCCATTGTGGTCACACCGCTTAGTAGTAGACAAAAAGTTTTCATGTGGTCCGTGAAGTAGCCACAAGCTCTCTTTGGGTACAAACAATGATCTTTTTTAGGAGAAGAAATAAAATAAAAGGAGAATGAGTTACGGTCAGCTGGACGGGTTTCGATTGAATAAAATGTGGCAGGAGAGAGAAAATAATGTCACGCGTCTGAGTTACCAAACACAACTTATTGAAACGTACTCAGTCAATTTCTTTGTCAAATTTAATTTCAACTCGAGAAACATTTGAGCGAAACAGGACTTTTCCATCCCTGAGCCGACACAATGAGCCGGCGCTCCCCGTCGATCTCCTCTCCACCTCTCATCCACCGAGGGGTCACATGTGCGGCAGAGATTGAGGCGCATTAGTGCTCCGCGGTAATCAAAGGCCGGGGATAGAGAGGGAGGCAGGCGGGATATAAAGGGACTCGGTGGGGCGCCAAAGCAGCCTCTCTGCACCCAGTTCCTTTTAATTAGGCTCACAGCAGGGACGAGACACACACACACACTCACACACACACACGCACACCGCTCATCACTCACACAGATACGTGCACATGCTCATATAAACTGACAGTCACATACCTTTTCCTGCTTTATTATTCCAGATTCAGTTGAACTGGGGGTAGCTGTGCTCTGACCCTTTTCTTCCAGGTGATCCTGCTGTGTCCTGGGCTTTTAATCTAACAAAGGGATTAAAGGTGTCCTACATGTTCAGCTGAAATCAATGTTTAACCTCAAAAGTATTGCAATGGCTCTGTCTCTGCAGATGAATGGATGTGTCTAAACTGGTTTCTGGAAAGCTGTATCTTTTATGCTGGTTGGTTAATTCATCATTAAACATTGTAGATCAAATCATAACTCACTTCAGCAACAATTCCTTACTCTTCCAACTGAAGTTTAAATTCTACATCTGTTATACTGGAGGGAATTCACTCCTCCATGAACATAAAGCATAAACTTTAGTATCCCAGCTCATTTGATGTATTGACAAGATCAATATTCTTCGAAGCAGAGGCACTGAAACACAGTCGGCCATCTGCCTGTAGTCCTGTTTGCTGACATTTGGTCAGCGACCTTTAACCTCGCAAGGAAGTGTCACGACACCAAAAGTCACAGATTCTAAAAATCATATATTTAATGGATAGAAGCATTCAAAGTCATTCATCTGAGAAACACCCTCACAGGACCAACAACCAGCTCAAATGAGCGCCTGGATATCTTGTATTTTTCCACCGGGACTGTGCTGACTTTTACACGCCAGGTGCTCACTTCATGTCAGTTGAGGAGTGCTGACAGTGAAGTACTGTGGAGGGGCGTCTTTGATAGATGAAGGTCACAAACGATCCACTTTCATCCGTTTCCTTTTCGTCACATTAAAAAAGGGATTCGGTCTGAACACTCAGGATACCATGACAACTTCTTTTACCTGGTGTGTGGCTGAAAAGAATCCTCGGGGGGGGATTGGATTTTAATCGTGTATAACAATATCCGCTCATCTGTGCAATTATTCAGCAAAGGCCAATTCAAGGCCATGCCAGTTACTCATTGACTGCATCTCTCTGCGAGTGTAGAACCAGAGGGTGGTGCACAGTGTCGGCTCTGAGCTGCTGGAGCCTGCTAATAGTTTGACTTGTTGCCATTTACTGAACCAATCAAGTGAGCTTTTCACGCTCACTTGAGCTGGTTTTGGCCTTTGTGGATAAAGGGTCGGTTCTCTCAATGGGATTTGGAAACGCTCGGCCAAATACATTCTGACGCAGCGGACATTTAACTCACTTGAATGATGAGCTGTTTCATCTGTAGGCGTCTTCACAGAGATATTACATTGAGCGGACGCTTTTATCCAAAGCGACTCATACACCGTAGACAGGGAGCAGTTCAGGGTCTAGCGTCTTGCTCAAGGACACATCGACTGGGAGTGAGCGGGGATCGAACCGCCGATCCTCTGAATGAAAGACCTGCTCACCACACTATATATTTGTGCAATGTCTACAACATTAAATAATTAAATATAAATAAAAAATAAAAAGAATGAGACAACAGAACGTCCTCCAGGACACTGGTCCTCCTTTAGCTTGTGGTGGCGACGTGACGTCATGTGACCCTGATGGCGTTCATTCATAGCCTAACGTTAGCTCCTTACTTCTGCTGATAGCTTCAAAACTCATAAAAGCAGTGATCATCTGTAAAGAGTATCTTATGAAGAGTATCTTATGAAGAGTATCTTATAATAAGTATCTTATGAAAAGTATCTTATGAAGAGTATCTTATGAAAAGTATCTTATGAAAAGTATCTTATGAAAAGTATCTTATAAAGAGTATCTTATGAAGAGTATCTTATGAAAAGTATCTTATGAAGAGTATCTTATGAAAAGTATCTTATGAAAAGTATCTTATAAAAAGTATCTTATGAAGAGTATCTTATGAAAAGTATCTTATAAAGAGTATCTTATGAAGAGTATCTTATAAAGTATCTTATGAAAAGTATCTTATGAAAAGTATCCTATGAAAAGTATCTTATGAAGAGTATCTTATGAAAAGTATCTTATAAAGAGTATCTTATGAAGAGTATCTTATGAAAAGTATCTTATGAAAAGTATCTTATAAAGAGTATCTTATGAAGAGTATCTTATGAAGAGTATCTTATGAAAAGTATCTTATGAAAAGTATCTTATGAAGAGTATCTTATGAAAAGTATCTTATGAAGAGTATCTTATGAAGAGTATCTTATGAAGAGTATCTTATGAAAAGTATCTTATGAAAAGTATCTTATGAAGAGTATCTTATGAAAAGTATCTTATGAAGAGTATCTTATGAAGAGTATCTTATGAAGAGTATCTTATGAAAAGTATCTTATGAAAAGTATCTTATGAAGAGTATCTTATGAAAAGTATCTTATGAAAAGTATCTTATAAAGAGTATCTTATGAAGAGTATCTTATGAAAAGTATCCTATGAAAAGTATCTTATGAAGAGTGTCTTATGAAAAGTATCTTATAAAGAGTATCTTATGAAGAGTATCTTATGAAAAGTATCTTATGAAAAGTAAAAGTATCTTATGAAAAGTATCTTATGAAAAGTATCCTATGAAAAGTATCTTATGAAAAGTAAAAGTATCTTATGAAAAGTGTCTTATGAAAAGTATCTTATGAAGAGTGTCTTATGAAAAGTATCTTATGAAAAGTAAAAGTATCTTATGAAAAGTATCTTATGAAAAGTATCTTATGAAAAGTATCCTATGAAAAGTATCTTATGAAAAGTAAAAGTATCTTATGAAAAGTGTCTTATGAAAAGTATCTTATGAAGAGTGTCTTATGAATAGTATCTTATGATAAGTATCTTATGAAAAGTAAAAGTATCTTATGAAAAGTATCTTATGAAAAGTATCTTATGAAGAATATCTTATGAAAAGTATCTTATGAAAAGTATCTTATGAAAAGTATCCTATGAAAAGTATCTTATGAAGAGTATCTTATGAAAAGTATCTTATAAAGAGTATCTTATGAAGAGTATCTTATGAAAAGTATCTTATGAAAAGTATCTTATAAAGAGTATCTTATGAAGAGTATCTTATGAAAAGTATCTTATGAAAAGTATCTTATGAAAAGTATCTTATAAAGAGTATCTTATGAAGAGTATCTTATGAAAAGTATCTTATGAAGAGTATCTTATGAAAAGTATCTTATGAAGAGTATCTTATGAAGAGTATCTTATGAAAAGTATCTTATGAAGAGTATCTTATGAAAAGTATCTTATGAAAAGTATCCTATGAAAAGTATCTTATGAAGAGTGTCTTATGAAAAGTATCTTATAAAGAGTATCTTATGAAGAGTATCTTATGAAAAGTATCTTATGAAAAGTATCTTATGAAAAGTAAAAGTATCTTATGAAAAGTATCTTATGAAAAGTATCCTATGAAAAGTATCTTATGAAAAGTAAAAGTATCTTATGAAAAGTGTCTTATGAAAAGTATCTTATGAAAAGTATCTTATGAAAAGTATCCTATGAAAAGTATCTTATGAAGAGTATCTTATGAAAAGTATCTTATAAAGAGTATCTTATGAAAAGTATCTTATGAAAAGTATCCTATGAAAAGTATCTTATGAAGAGTATCTTATGAAAAGTATCTTATAAAGAGTATCTTATGAAAAGTATATTATGAAAAGTATCTTATGAAGAGTATCTTATGAAAAGTATCTTATGAAAAGTATCTTATGAAGAGTATCTTATGAAGAGTATCTTATGAAAAGTATCTTATGAAAAGTATCTTATGAAGAGTATCTTATGAAAAGTATCTTATGAAGAGTATCTTATGAAGAGTATCTTATGAAAAGTATCTTATGAAAAGTATCTTATGAAGAGTATCTTATGAAAAGTATCTTATGAAAAGTATCTTATGAAAAGTAAAAGTATCTTATGAAAAGTATCTTATGAAAAGTATCCTATGAAAAGTATCTTATGAAGAGTATCTTATGAAAAGTATCTTATGAAAAGTATCTTATGAAGAGTGTCTTATGAAAAGTATCCTATGAAAAGTATCTTATGAAAAGTATCTTATGAAAAGTATCTTATGAAAAGTAAAAGTATCTTATGAAAAGTATCTTATGAAAAGTATCTTATGAAAAGTATCTTATGAAAAGTAAAAGTATCTTATGAAAAGTATCTTATGAAAAGTATCTTATGAAGAGTGTCTTATGAAAAGTATCCTATGAAAAGTATCTTATGAAAAGTATCTTATGAAAAGTATCTTATGAAAAGTAAAAGTATCTTATGAAAAGTATCTTATGAAGAGTGTCTTATGAAAAGTATCTTATAAAAAGTATCCTATGAAAAGTATCTTGTGAAAAGTATCTTATGAAAAGTAAAAGTATCTTATGAAAAGTATCTTATGAAAAGTATCTTATCAAAAGTATCCTATGAAAAGTATCTTATGAAATGTATCTTATGAAGAGTATCTTATGAAAAGTATCTTATGAAATGTATCTTATGAAGAGTATCTTATGAAAAGTATCTTATGAAAAGTATCTTATGAAGAATATCTTATGAAAAGTATCTTATGAAAAGTATCTTATGAAGAATATCTTATGAAAAGTATCTTATGAAAAGTATCTTATGAAAAGTATCTTGTGAAAAGTATCTTATGAAAAGTATCCTATGAAAAGTATCTTATGAAGAGTGTCTTATGAAAAGTATCTTATGAAAAGTATCTTATGAAAAGTATCTTATGAAAAGTATCTTATGAAGAGTGTCTTATGAAAAGTATCTTATGAAAAGTATCTTATGAAAAGTAAAAGTATCTTATGAAAAGTATCTTATGAAAAGTATCTTATGAAAAGTAAAAGTATCTTATGAAAAGTATCTTATGAAAAGTAAAAGTATCTTATGAAAAGTATCTTATGAAAAGTAAAAGTATCTTATGAAAAGTATCCTATGAAAAGTATCTTATGAAGAGTGTCTTATGAAAAGTATCTTATGAAAAGTAAAAGTATCTTGTGAAAAGTATCTTATGAAAAGTATCCTATGAAAAGTATCTTATGAAGAGTGTCTTATGAAAATTATCTTATGAAAAGTATCCTATGAAGAATATCTTATGAAGAGTGTCTTATGAAAATTATCTTATGAAAAGTATCTTATGAAGAGTATCTTATGAAAAGTATCTTATGAAAAGTGTCTTATGAAAAGTATCTTATGAAAAGTATCTTATGAAAAGTATCTTATGAAAAGTATCCTATGAAAAGTATCTTATGAAGAGTGTCTTATGAAAAGTATCTTATGAAAAGTATCTTATGAAAAGTATCCTATGAAAAGTATCTTATGAAGAATATCTTATGAAAAGTATCTTATGAAAAGTATCTTATGAAAAGTATCTTATGAAAAGTATCTTATGAAATGTATCTTATGAAGAATGTCTTATGAAAAGTATCTTATGAAAAGTATCCTATGAAAAGTATCTTATGAAAAGTATCTTATGAAAAGTATCCTATGAAAAGTATCTTATGAAGAATATCTTATGAAAAGTATCTTATGAAAAGTATCTTATGAAAAGTAAAAGTATCTTATGAAAAGTATCTTATGAAAAGTATCTTATGAAGAGTGTCTTATGAAAAGTATCTTATGAAAAGTATCTTATGAAAAGTATCTTATGAAAAGTAAAAGTATCTTGTGAAAAGTATCTTATGAAAAGTATCTTATGAAGAGTATCTTATGAAAAGTAAAAGTATCTTATGAAAAGTGTCTTATGAAAAGTATCTTATGAAAAGTATCTTATGAAAAGTATCTTATGAAGAGTATCTTATGAAAAGTAAAAGTATCTTATGAAAAGTATCTTATGAAATGTATTTTATGAAAAGTATCTTATGAAAAGTATCTTATGAAAAGTATCTTGTGAAAAGTATCTTATGAAATGTATTTTATGAAAAGTATCTTATGAAATGTATTTTGTGAAAAGTATCTTGCCGAACAAAGTAGGTACCATAAACAAAAAATAAAAATCCTGAATCCCATTGGCTTTTTGTTGAGGGAGCGAGTGTTATGCAACATTCTGTTGGCTGACAAAAAATAGGTGTGTGGTTAAAATATTAGTAAATTATTCATTTACAGACTCCTAAAATGAAGTATTTCCCATTAACACAACTGACACACTGCTCCGTTGTTAAACTTGTCTCCTATAGGCACCAATTATTGCTTATCTTCCAGCGTGGACAGCAGACTGCGAAGTGGCCACACGGTCCGGTCAGCTACAGAGGCTAATGGTGTATTGAGCTGTGGGTCAAGGGGCCTAGAGGTGGTTCAGCTGCTCCACACCTGGGGTCCTCTCCACCATGAAGAGGGCCCATCATCCCTCATCGAGTCCATCTCTCCATCCAACCTCATGAACCCCCCCCCCTCTTAACAGCCCTCTCTGAAGGGACAGCGGATCAACAGAGAGCGATGACCATTAGCAGTCCTTCATTCATTTCTGTCAACTGTGTTCCTTTGTCTTTTCCCTGATGCCGGACATCCGGGGGACTGCAAACCAACACAGTCCATCTCATATGGTGGACTGCAGGAACACCTCATGGGGGATTTGGGAGCGTGCGTAACCAACGCTCTTTCTGAAATCATGTACATCTGTTTGCCATGTTCACTCTCTCATAAAATACCACAATGTGCGGCCTTGCACTAAAGAGGTCACTAAAACAAAAGCTCGGCGTTTCGATTGTGATTCATGAATATCATCTGTGATGACACTGCAAACTACATCACCACCGCAGCAATTATTTGCCTCTCGTTTTAACATTCATGAGATGCTAATGAGCTGAGAAATGCCTCTTATTCAAAAAGCTGTCTGTGATATTTAGATTTAATTTGGTAATGGCGCCCAGCTGCTGGCCGACTTTCAGATGCACCGGTTACAACATTGTTTTCTTCCCCTCCCATCAAGTAGAGCTGCTTCACAAACAAGGCGACATCTGCAGAGAATTTTGGTGGTTACGTTTTTATTTTGCTACTCTTTGATTAACACAAATTCAAGACGCTTAAATCGTGCAGTGACTCCCAAAGCCAAATCTCATGAGACCCAAACAAAGTATGGATGGATTACCTCCGAAGCCTCCACCAGACAAAGGGCGCTCCACTCCAGTCCGCTGAACTGTCTCTCCCCTTTCTCCTTCCTAAGTGCTTGAACTTGGATTCCCTCACTCCCCTCCTCCTTCAGAGGAGGTTGACATGACTTTGGCCCTGACCCCCGGCCCTACCTGGATGTTTTGTTTGGAGCGGGTGGAGATCAGATGTTTTTGGTCATTACAGCGCCTCTCATTAGGTCTCCCGTCTCTTCCAAGCAAACCTAATGAGACAGTGTTTAATGTCCAGAGTCCCTCCCCGCCCCTGATGTGTGTGTGTTAGGGCGCGCAGAGCCAAATTACCCCGACGTCTCGTTCAGTGATAGCACCTGAGCCCCCTTGTCGCTCGGGGGAGGTTAGCTCAGGGTAGGGGAATCCACTGGGGGGGTGGGGGGTGGGCGGGTGCATGGACCCAGCTGGAGGAAGTTAAAGAGCTAAATGCTGATTGGGGTGGCTTGGATAAGAGAGGTGTTTGAGTTTCAGCATCAGGAGAATCAGCAGGAGACTCATGGGGGTTCTTTTGTTTGAGGACATGTTGGAGAATCCAACCCCAACAGTCCTGTGGACAATTCCAGAGTTGGGGGGAGCGCTGTGAGCCGGACCTCTGGGACGTCCAGTGTGTTAGTGACGGGCAAGTACACAAGACTACAATCTAGACAGCCTTTTGGTGGCCACGCATCGAGCCTCACACTGGTCAGCCCCTCACTGGGTGTGGACACTTGAAACCGTAGTAATGTCCAAGTTAATAGAGAAATCCAACACGTGCTGCTCACATGCTGCATGTTGTGTACACACCTGCTCAAGAAAAGAAACTAGCATTTAGATAGACCATAAAGCCTTTGATATATTTGAGGTGTGTAATAAAGAACTCTGAGTGCAGTATGTTGCTTTGGTACACCCAGCTCCAGACTTACGGACTAAATATCAAGACTTTAAGTTTTCTTTTTGTCTTCTTAGTTGCCTCATTACCCTCTCCAAATATTAGGCTGCAGGCTAAATGATAACTTATGAAATCAATTATTACTTCCTGGGATATTCGGGTTGATGCTTTGTGTTCATTATTACAGTATATAATCTAAAATCTACCAACCCGTATGTTTGTTGAATGATGACAGTTGCAGAAATAAGAAATGACCTGGAGAAGATTTAAATTTAAAAAATCTAAACGCTGAAGAATGCTTAACCCCAACAGGCACTAACACTATCAATCCAACTGCAGCAGTGAGTGTCTCCAAACCCAAAGAGGCTGCAGCATTATGGGAAGTCTGGAGAGCTGCAAGCATACAGCTATTCCCCGAAGCCAGGACGTACCAGTGCAGACCAGGCATGAATGAATCAGTACAACTAAGGCCACCAGGGTGCACCGATTAAGTACAAAATGCAAATAAGTCCTGGTTTCCTTCGACCTTTATGAAGTAACACGTTACAGCAAAAGAGTACAGAAAACACCAAGTGCTCCAACGCTTTCTTCCTTTTCTCCAGGACTTCTCCGTCCTCCATGAAATCTCTGGGTGATTTCCTGGTCTGCAGGTCAGATGCAGGGGGCACAGACATGATTTCCACCATGACTGGTCTTCATCAGCCTGGTGTGCTTAAGACGACGTGTCTCCTGCAATCAGTCCCAAGGAAGCAGCCCCCGTCACGCTCCTTTCACACCTATCTGGTAAAGATCCAGGAGCAGCACTGGGATGATGGGAATGAAATTTATGTGAAAAGCCTTCTCTAAAACTGATGGCTCATTCTCAAAGACGTCATGTAAAAACTGGGGGCGGGGGGGCAAAATGACTGATTATGGCTTAGCAATTATTTTACTGCATAATATATATTTTTTACCACTTTTCACACCATTTAAATGCTGGATGAATATTCAATATGATGATACGAGAGCACGCTGCAGGGCCAAGGGAGCTTACAGATGATGTTGGGAAGAGTAGTTGAATGGATCCATCAATTGATCAGTTAATCAATCAATCAAAGTGTGCAGCCTATCCACTCTACTAACATTAAGTGAGTCGTTTCTAAAGTGCATTGCAGTCCAGGAACAGGATCCATCACGGAGAACTGTTAATAATATAGTCCTAAAATATCCTGCTGCATCAGATACTATTTTAATGTCTGTCACATGACTTTTACCACTTTACCACTAAACAAAAAAAACAGCCCTGCAGGTGCTTACCTGATCACATGATTACCTGATCGAAACGTAAGCTGACAGGCTTTACCTTCATAATCATACATGCAAAGTAATGAGTTTGGAGACATAAGTCGGACTTCACTCAGATACGCCTAAATGAAAACCCTCCAGGGCATTCCTGGCCCTGTCATTAACACTGAGGCTCATGGGTAACAGATGTGGCCCGATCAAAGATGAGCATGGAGACAGAAATAAATCCATCACCCGACTGAAGGGGGAAATTAATCTTGCAGCCTTCAGCAACACAAAGGTGGATTTTTAGACCTCTAATATAAGCCTCCAGATTTAGACTTGTGAAAAAGGACATTTTGGACGATTTGTTTCATCTGCAAGCCACAGCCACATTATTTAATGACACTCAAAGCCAGGTCTCTCACGTCAACCAGATTGCACCAATGACAAAAAACACAAATTCCAATGTGAAGTTGCAGACAATGAGAAACGTCCTTCAGGTATAAATTCATGGCCCTGTCTACACGTATACAGATATTTTCTCTCTGGCCACATGACCTTCGTTTTACTAAACATCTCAGTTCGCACTAGAGCACAAAAGCGTCGCCATAAAGGCCATGAATTAAATACCAGAGGAGAAGAATCTGGCGGACTAACGGTGGACGCTGAGGTGGACCAAGAGACATCAGGCGCAGCAGACCCCTCCGTTCGTCCCTGACGGGGTGCAGCAATACGAACACAAGTTTAGTTCACCTATATGTTAACAAAATGTAAACAAACTGGTAGTCAGCAACATAATCAAAACCAAAATAGGCATACACAAAATAGAGACAACGTCATTGTTTCCCAAAAGCTCTGTTTTAAACTTACAAAGAAACCAGAGGTTTATAAAATCTTCATCTTCAGATGGCATTTTCAGAAATCTCAGTTTTAGTGGCCTAAAGCTGTTCTACCTAAAACCTAAAGAAAAACCTCAACATGTTAGTTTGAGGAGCAACACAAAAAGTACTAAAAATCTGTATATCAAAAGTATATTAACAAAAATGTTGTATTTGTGGTACTCGCTCCAATATCCTCGCTCCATCTCTGTAAATTCAGTCTTAGCATTCAAATACGATTTCAGAAGAGCACTGCATCCCTCTGATGATAATCCCAAGGATCAAAACCATCCTCCAATTACCAAAAAAAACTTTTAACTCATGAGGCGTCAGCAGAGCTGCTGGTACTAAAAGGTGAAGCCAGTGTCCTGAACATGTGCAAATAAAGTTCCATCTCATTACCTTTAAGTTATGTCCATACATGTCCCCAGAACATACTGTCCGTCTCTTGACCACACATAGATTAACAGATCCTCACTATTATGTCTGCCTGTGCTTTCAGGAATATTAAAACACAAATGAGGCCACAGAAGACTTGACCTGCCTGATTTGGAATGTGCCAGTGGCAAATCCAGGTAGTGCCCACTTTTCTAACACATTCAATTCAATTCAGTTTATTTTGTATAGCTCAATATCACAAATTACGAATTTGCCTCAGAGGACTTTACAATCTGTACACATACGACATCCCTGACCTTTGACCTCACATCGGATCAGGAAAAACTCCCAAATAATAGAAAAAGGGGCTGGACCAGGGCAAACCTGATTCAGCCCTAACTATAAGCACTATCAAACAGGAAAGTCTTAAGTCTATTCTTGAATGAGGTGACTGTGTCTGCCTCCAGGACTGAAAGTGGAAGCTGGTTCCATAAAAGAGGAGCTTGATAACTGAAGGCTCTGGCTCCCATCCTACTTTTTAGGACTCTAGGAACCACAAGTAGCCCCACATTTAGTGAGCAGCTCTCTAGTGGGGCAACATGGTACTACAAGCTCCTTAAGATATGATGGTGCATCACCAATCAAGGCTTTGTAGGTGAGGAGAAGAATTTTAAATGTGATTCTTGATTTTACAGGGAGCCAGTGCAGAGCAGCTAATACAGGAGTCATGTGATCTCTTTTCTTAGTTTTTGTGAGTACACGAGCTGCAGCATTCTGGATCAACTGGAGGGATTTAAGAGACTTATTAGGGCAGCCTGATAATAAGGAGTTGCAGTAATCTAGTCTGGAAGTAACAAACACGTGAACTAGTTTTTCGGCATCTTTTTGGGACAAGATGTGCCTGATTTTTGAAATGTTACGTAGATGAAAAAATGCAATCCTTGAGATTTGCTTAACGTGGAGTTAAAGGACAAGTCTCGGTCAAAGATAACGCCTAGATTCTTTACAGTGGTGTTGGATGCCAGGGCAATGCCATCTACAGAAACCACATCACCAGATAATTGATCTCTGAGGTGTTCAGGGCCAGTAAAATAACTTTGTCTGAGTTTAACATCAGGGCTGCACGGTGGTGTAGTGGCTAGCACTGTCGCCTCACAGCAAGAGGGCCGCGGGTTCGATTCCCGGTCGGAGCGGTCCTTCTGTGTGGAGTTTGCATGTTCTCCCCGTGGCAGCGTGGGTTCTCTCCGGGCTCTCCGGCTTCCTCCCACAGTCCAAAGACATGCTGCAGGTTAATTGATCTCTAAATGTCCCATAGGTGTGAATGTGAGAGTGAATGGTTGTATGTCCCTACATGTGCCCTCGATGGACTGGCGGCCTGTCCAGGGTGTCCCCTGCCTTCGCCCTATGTCAGCTGGGATAGGCTCCAGCGCCCCCGCGACCCTAATGAGGATAAGCGGTATTGAAAATGGATGGATGGATGAGTTTAACATCAGGAAGTTGCAGGTCATCCATGTTTTTATGTCTTTAAGACATTCTTGAATTTTAGCGAGCTGGTTGGTCTCCTCTGGTTTGATCGACAGATATAATTGAGTATCATCTGCATAACAATGAAAGTTTATGCAGTGTTTCCTGATAATGTTGCCCAAAGGAAGCATATATAAGGTAAATAAAATTGGTCCAAGCACAGAACCTTGTGGAACTCCGTGATTAACGTTGGTGGTCATTGAGGCTTCATCGTTTACAAATACAAATTGAGATCGATCTGATAAATAGGATTTAAACCAACTTAGTGCGGTACCTGAAATGCCAATCGACTGATCCAGTCTCTGTAATAGGATGTCATGATCAATGGTGTCGAACGCAGCACTAAGGTCTAATAATACCAGTACGGAGATGAGTCCTTTATCTGATGCAATTAGGAGGTCATTAGCAATTTTCACCAGTGCTGTCTCTGTGCTGTGGTGTTTTCTAAATCCTGACTGAAACTCCTCAAATAAACTATTCTGATGTAGGAAGTCACAACTATATTAAGGGCATACAACTGTTTCCAAGGCCACTCCTCTTGATGACAGATCGGCAGTAGTTGAGGGCAAGAGATCATCAATCTTGCCTCTAATAGTTAACATCTTTTCATTGAAGAAGTTCATGAAGTCATTACTACTGAGGTCTATAGGAATACACGGCTCCACAGAGCTGTGACTCTCTGTCAGCCTGGCTACAGTGCTAAAGAGAACCCTGGGGTTGTTCTTATTTTTCTCTATTACTGATGAGTAATAGGCTGCTCTGGCATTACGGAGGGCCTTCTTATATGTCTTGACTAACGGTGTATACTCCGGGAGTATAAACTCAAAAGTTATGAGGTAATGGTCTGACAGAAGAGGGTTCTGTGGGAAGACCTCCAAATGCTCAATGTCAATGCCATATGTAAGAACAAGGTTGAGGGTGTGGCCAAAGCAGTGAGTGGGTTTCTGTACTCTCTGACAGAAGCCAATCGAGTCCAACAATGAGATAAATGCAGTACTAAGGCAATCATTGTCAATATCCACATGAATATTAAAATCTCCTACAATAATAACCTTATCAGTTTTAAGGACTAAAACTCTGAAAATTCAGATATAAATTCTGAATATGGACCTGGTGGCCGGTACAGTGTAACAAATAGAATTGGCTGTAATGTTTTCCAGGTTGGATGTGAAAGACTAAGAACAAGGCTTTCAAATGAGTTGTAGTTTAGTTTAGGTTTAGGATTCATTAATTATCTGGTCTACATCGGTCATCAAGAAACATTCACTTTCATTCCATTTGTCACTTGCTGATTTGTGCTGTGCACACAGCTGTATGATGCCATGAACCATGAGAACAGGTATACTGCCTGCAGTCTGTGATGGTAAAACAATGTTTCACTGTGCTTCTCAGAAATCTGTTATGTTGTTATCACACCTGTTGGGGTGCAGTCTTCCTCTATGATGCAAGACTTAGTTCCTGCCACCAACCACAAGAACTTGTACCACAGTGCTCTGGCGCTTGTGACTCACCCCTCCTTTCTGTACTCCATGTCTGATTCAGCCAATGTTGAGGAAGTGCACCAGAGCGGCCTCTCGCTTCGGCATCTCCCCTTTGTCCGACCTCGCTCTTGAGACACACTTCTTCCTCCTCTACAGTATGTCTACTTTCGAGTTATGATGATAACGAGTGTTGTGTTTTTCTGAACTATCTATGTGCATTGATTAGAGAGAAAGACAAATATATAGTGTCATCTGTATATCTGTGCATAGATATTTCTGAAAGAAGGTGTTACCAGCTCGTGTGTCAGCTGAGCGATACTTAGAGAGCACTAAGCAGCACATTTGTATGGGACTATTTTCAGCTGGGCATTCATACACATTGTGGCCAGTATTCGGGGCAGCAGGACAGTGTATGTGGGATCGACTGAACATAAACTAGAGTGTGTGTGTTCATGAAGGAACATTCAAGCAGCGTAACAGTGTGGCTCTGTGGCACAGAGGAAGAAGATATAGTTGAGTACACACACAATACATTTATTAATGGTCTAGTTTTAGTCTTTTCAAATATTTAGAATATCCGCCAAAATCATAATTTCATTTCGATCCACTTCCAGAAAGTGTATTAACTCCGATAGCAATCGGTCGTTAATGGGAAGAGATACTTCAGGCACATTTCATCTTGCCCTGACAGCAGACATGACAACTCATTGACAGCTGCAGCTTTGACATGGAAAGGTTAGACTGGCCACTGTTTCCTGTCTTTGACCGGTATTGGACAGCTAGTGTGTAGACCCCTTGCAAAGAAGGATCCTCCTGTCCCTTTGACCAGGTCAGGACCTCACTGACCACACACACACACACACACACACACACACACACACACACACACAGCCCAACACTGGACAGATGGCAGAGCAGGCTGGAATGACTTGTAGTCCCTGAGGGACACCAATCACACATTGTCATGGAAAAGATGAAGTAAACAATCCATCACTCGGGCCATCAAATGACCAATTATACACTCAAAATCCAATAAAAGGTCTCATCCAGTGGCGAGGGATGCAGGGACTTGTTGGACACCACATCACTGTGAGCGTTACAGATTCTGCTCTTGTGACTTTTTAATATTTTTGTCAATTGGCGTTTTTCAAAACCAATTATCCCAAATTATCCAACGTGGACAATAAACATATTGTGAATATATTGTATGTTTCCTAAAGCTGAACATTTCTCATTTAAAGAAGCTGTAAAATTATAACACAATATATCACAATTTCTATGTAAATAGATGAATAACATCTTTGTCTTAGTGTTTGGTTGAGCCTGCAAAACTATAATATGCCATTCCCATCATTTTAACTGAGCATTAGCATGCTAACATGCTAAACTACTATACGAGGCCCATACTGTCGTGGCTTACTTAATGTTATTAATATCACACATGTTGTTGAAATTGATTGGATGGCCCTACCAAAAATAAATTCCACCAGCCGCCACTGCAGTCATGGACCTTTTTATGATTATGATTATATATATATATATATATATATATATATATATATATATATATATATATATATATATATATATAGAGAGAGAGAGAGAGAGAGAGAGAGAGAGAGAGAGAGAGAGAGAGAGAGAGAGAGAGAGAGAGAGAGAGAGAGAGATAGAGAGAGTGTATATATAGGAAAATGACTCGATCGAGACGTCGGTTGTTAATTTGTTTGTTTGTTTGTTTGTTTGTTTGTTTGTCAACACTTCCACGGTCCTCCTTAGCCGCGACTCCCCCCACCTCCCTCCGCCAGGATCCAGCCCGTGTTTTCCCCATGCCTTCCAGCGTACAGCCCCGGACGTCACCCTCCCTCCCCCTCCCCTTAGCAACAGAGGCAACATGGCGGCGTCCAGTACAGCGGAGCATTCTCCAGAGATATCGACGCCGTTAAAGATACCGAAAACCGAGGTGCCATCCCCCGAGTCGGAGGATTTGAGTGACAGTAATCAATACCACTCCAACCCCTCGACGCCGAACCGCTTCTCGCCTCTGAACGTGTGCTCGGGGACTGCGGGCCGGACGGCGGCCTCATCCTCCTCCAACAGCTTCACGGCTTGCCGGGGGATGTCGTGGACCCCGTCCGAGACAAACGCCCTCATCGCGGTGTGGGGCAACGAGAGGCTGACGGAGGCGCGGATGCAGCAGCTGGAGGTAGCGGGCACCGTGTTCTCCGGTAAGGCCCCCGGGCCCGCCATGTACGAGCGGGTGTCCAGAGCCCTGTCGGAGCTGGGATACGAGAGGACCCCGTCCCAGTGCCGGGAGAGGATGAAGGTAAATGAGGCTGTGCAGGTCCGTCCTCCATCGTCAGACGGACCGCAGACACCGGTTGTTGACCTGGCATCACGGCAGGGCGTGTTACAGCGTGTTAAAGCACACAGCACACGAACGAGAGGCCTGCATCGGTCAGAGATATTATTTTTTATTTTTCATTCATCTCAGTTATTTCCTCGTGATGATGAACATCATCCTTCCCATGCTCCAGTCCTCAGAGAGAACATCTGTTGGGTCTACATACCATATTAATATGAATTAATGTGGCTTTGCCATCGTCTCATATCTTTTCCTTCTCACCGTCACTGTAATTTATTTATACAAAAATTAAATTCTAACAGGTTGACAAAAATGAGCAGTAACAGAACAGATCCTTACGTTCTGGAGGACAGCACGGTTAGAGGATGGAGGATATAGGATGGAGGACAGGAGGGTTAGAGGATGGAGGACATAGGATGGAGGACAGGAGGGTTAGAGGATGGAGGATATAGGATGGAGGACAGGAGGGTTAGAGGATGGAGGACATAGGATGGAGGACAGGAGGGTTAGAGGATGGAGGATATAGGATGGAGGACAGGAGGGTTAGAGGATGGAGGATATAGGATGGAGGACAGGAGGGTTAGAGGATGGAGGATATAGGATGGAGGACAGGAGGGTTAGAGGATGGAGGATATAGGATGGAGGACAGGACGGTTACAGGATGGAGGATATGGGATGGAGGACAGGAGGGTTAGAGGATGGAGGATAAGGACAGGAGGGTTAGAGGATATAGGATGGAGGACAGGAGGGTTAGAGGATGGAGGATATAGGATGGAGGACAGGAGGGTTAGAGGATGGAGAACAGGATGGTTAGAGGATGGAGGACATAGGATGGAGGACAGGACGGTTAGAGGATGGAGGACAGGAGGGTTAGAGGATGGAGGATATAGGATGGAGGACAGGACGGTTAGAGGATGGAGGATATAGGATGGAGGACAGGACGGTTACAGGATGGAGGATAGGACAGGAGGGTTAGAGGATGGAGGATATAGGATGGAGGACAGGACGGTTACAGGATGGAGGATATGGGATGGAGGACAGGAGGGTTAGAGGATGGAGGATAAGGACAGGAGGGTTAGAGGATATAGGATGGAGGACAGGAGGGTTAGAGGATGGAGGATATAGGATGGAGGACAGGAGGGTTAGAGGATGGAGAACAGGATGGTTAGAGGATGGAGGACATAGGATGGAGGACAGGACGGTTAGAGGATGGAGGACAGGAGGGTTAGAGGATGGAGGATATAGGATGGAGGACAGGACGGTTACAGGATGGAGGACAGGAGGGTTAGAGGATGGAGGACAGGACGGTTAGAGGATGGAGGACAGGATACTAAATGGTAGAGGACAGTGGGCTGGAGGACAGGAGTATAGAGGACAGTAGGACAAATAGTAGAGGACAGGATGATTAGAGGACAGGAGGATTAGAGCCTCTAATCATCCTCCATCCTCCTGTCCCCTATCCTCCTATCAGGATAGAGGACAGGAGGATAGAGGACAGGAGGATAGGAGGATAGGAGGATAGGAGGATGGAGGATATAGGATGGAGGACAGGACGGTTACAGGATGGAGGATAGGAGGATGGAGGATAGAAGACAGGAGGATAGAGGACAGGAGGATAGAGAACAGGAGCATAGAGGACAGGAGGACAGGAGGATAGAGGACAGGAGGATAGAGGACAGGAGGATGGAGGACAGGCGGATAGAGGACAGGAGGATGGAGGATAGAGGCCAGGATGATGGAGGACAGGAGGATAGAGGACAGGAGGATAGAGGACAGGAGGATAGAGGACAGGAGGATAGAGGTCAGGAGGATGGAGGACAGTAGGATAGAGGACAGGAGGATAGAGGACAGGAGGATAGAGGACAGGAGGATAGAGGAGAGGTGGATGGAGGAGAGGAGGATGGAGGACAGGAGGATAGGGGACAGGAGGATGGAGGACAGGAGTATGGAGGACAGGAGGATGGAGGACAGGAGGATAGAGGACAGGAGGATAGAGGACAGGAGGATGGAGGACAGGAGGATATAGGGCAGGAGGATAGAGGACAGGAGGATAGAGGAAAGGAGGATAGAGGACAGGAGGATAGAGGACAGGAGGATGGAGGATAGTGGACAGGAGGATAGAGGACAGGAGGATAGAGGACAGGAGGATGGAGGATAGAGGGCAGGAGGATAGAGGACAGGAGGATAGAGGAAAGGAGGATAGAGGATAGAGGACAGGAGGATAGAGGACAGGAGGATGGAGGATAGAGGACAGGAGGATAGAGGACAGGAGGATAGAGGACAGGAGGATAGAGGACAGGAGGATGGAGGACAGGAGGATGGAGGACAGGAGGATGGAGGACAGGAGGATAGAGGACAGAAGGATAGAGGACAGGAGGATAGAGGACAGGAGGATAGAGGAGAGGAGGATGGAGGAGAGGAGGATAGGGGACAGGAGGATAGAGGAGAGGAGGATGGAGGAGAGGAGGATGGAGGACAGGAGGATAGGACAGGAGGATAGAGGACAGGAGGATGGAGGATAGAGGACAGGAGGATAGAGGACACGAGGATAGAGGACAGGAGGATAGAGGACAGGAGGATGGAGGTCAGGAGGATAGAGGACAGGAGGATAGAGGACAGGAGGATGGAAGATAGAGGACAGGAGGATAGAGGACAGGAGGATAGAGGACAGGAGGATGGAGGATAGAGGACAGGAGGATAGAGGACAGGAGGATAGAGGACAGGAGGATAGAGGATTGGACAGGAGGATAGAGGATAGGAGGATGGAGGATAGAGGATAGGACAGGAGGATAGAGGATATGATAGGAGGATGGAGGACAGGAGGATGGAGGATACTGATGGATAGCTGTGTTTTATTCTTTATTAACTTCATCCAGGAATGTAAATCATTTTATGGACATTTTTTCATTTGTTTCCAGTGAGATATGAATTACTTTAATTTACTTTAGAGACTTTGTTGTTGTATACATAACTGTTTGTGGTCTAGAAACAATATTTAGTTATTTCTAAATTATAAGTAACTTCTAATTCTGTTGTGAACGCATTTGTTTTAGAATTTCAGATATCTTTTTCAAAAACATTAGTCATGTTGAAGAAGCGAGTATTGATGAGAGTAGCCCTGAGTTACATCCTCTCCCTACCTGCAGGCCACCGTAGTTCTCCATGAGCGGTAACTGTTACAAACCACTAGGTGGCACTAAAACACTCACACTGTTCCTTTAACTGAATTCCAACAGGTAACACAGGTGACCTGCTGAGGTAACACAGGTGACCTGCTGAGGTAACACAGGTGACCTGTTGAGGTAACACAGGTGACCTGCTGAGGTAACACAGGTGACCTGCTGAGGTAACACAGGTGACCTGTTGAGGTAGCACAGGTGACTTGCTGAGGTAACACAGGTGACCTGTTGAGGTAACACATGTGACCTGTTGAAATAACACAGGTGACTTGCTGAGGTAACACAGGTGACCTGTTGAGGTAACACATGTGACCTGTTGAAATAACACAGGTGACTTGCTGAGGTAACACAGGTGACCTGTTGAGGTAACACAGGTGACCTGTTGAGGTAACACAGGTGACTTGTTTGAAATAACACAGGTGACCATTTTAGGTAACACAGGTGACCTGTTGAGGTAACACAGGTGACCATTTGAGGTAACACAGGTGACCTGTTGAGGTAACACATGTGACTTGTTTGAAATAACACAGGTGACCTGCTGAGGTAACACAGGTGACCTGTTGAGGTAACACAGGTGACTTGCTGAGGTAACACAGGTGACCATTTGAGTTAACACAGGTGACTTGTTGAAATAACACAGGTGACCTGCTGAGGTAACACAGGTGACTTGCTTAGGTAACACATGTGACTTGCTGAGGTAACACAGGTGACTTGCTGAGGTAACACAGGTGACTTGCTGAGGTAACACAGGTGACCTGTTGAGGTAACACAGGTGACTTGCTGAGGTAACACAGGTGACCTGTTGAGGTAACACAGGTGACCTGTTGAGGTAACACAGGTGACTTGCTGAGGTAACACAGGTGACCTGTTGAGGTAACACATGTGACCTGTTGAGGTAACATAGGTGACTTGCTGAGGTAACACAGGTGACCTGTTGAGGTAACACATGTGACTTGCTGAGGTAACACAGGTGACCTGCTGAGGTAACACATGTGACTTGCTGGGGTAACACAGGTGATCTGTTGAGGTAACACATGTGACTTGCTGAGGTAACACAGGTGACCTGTTGAGGTAACACATGTGACTTGCTGAGGTAACACAGGTGACCTGCTGAGGTAACACATGTGACTTGCTGGGGTAACACAGGTGATCTGTTGAGGTAACACATGTGACTTGCTGAGGTAACACAGGTGACCTGCTGAGGTAACACATGTGACTTGCTGGGGTAACACAGGTGATCTGTTGAGGTAACACATGTGACCTGTTGAGGTAACACATGTGACTTGTTGAGGTAACACATGTGACCTGTTGAGGTAACACATGTGACCTTTTGAGGTAACACAGGTGACCTGTTGAGGTAACACAGGTGACCTGTTGAGGTAACACATGTGACCTGTTGAGGTAACACATGTGACTTGTCGAGGTAACACATGTGACCTTTTGAGGTAACACAGGTGACCTGTTGAGGTAACACAGGTGACCTGTTGAGGTAACCCATGTGACTTGCTGAGGTAACACATGTGACCTGTTGAGGTAACACATGTGACTTGCTGAGGTAACACAGGTGACCTGTTGAGGTAACACAGGTGACTTGCTGAGGTAACACAGGTGACCTGTTGAGGTAACACAGGTGACCTGTTGAGGTAACACAGGTGACTTGCTGAGGTAACACAGGTGACTCGCTGAGGTAACACAGGTGACCTGCTGAGGTAACACAGGTGGTCTGTTGAGGTAACACAGGTGGTCCAGGTGGTCTGTTGAGGTAACACAGGTGGTCTAGTCCAGACCCCCACGGTGTGCTCGACCCGTGGACACAGCATCACGTTCAGGCCTGTCCTAGTTAAGTCAGTGTGTGTTGGTGCCGTGGGTGGAGGTCTTCTGGTGTTGTGGAGCGACTCAGACCCGACAAAGGGCACAAGTGATGCTGACACTAGATGTCTTGCTTGAGCTGTGAAGACTATGGTCTGGTTTTACACCTCTTGTAGAGAGTAGAGGGTGTTTACCTGTCACATGGCGGTCTGGTAGCCTGACTGCTGCAGATGACAGGCTCCACCCAGCAGCTCCTCCTCTCTGAGGTCACGCTTCCTGAGAGGAGCATCACACAACTCCATTTACCAGAACCATATTTCATGGTTTGACTCTCTACTGTTGAACTCATAGCACATTTAGTTTCTTTAGTTTATGATTGTCTTCATGGGGTTTTGCACGTTTCACCATATTTAGGTACGTTAACTTCTGAATTGCAAACCTCTTGCATGCACAGGTTTATTGTTTTGGTATTTTGTGTATCTTAAGTATGTGATGGTTTTATCAGTCGTATATTATGTGGAGTTGGTTCATCGAGGCACATTTCAAACTCATTCATACCTAATAACCTAATAAGTCTGTCCTTTGTTTTCTGAACCTTTTGAATGAGCTTTGTTAAACAAGATGTTTCTAAACAACTTCCTGTTTGCAAGAAGATGAAAATATGAAACTATTTAGAGTGCTGCAGCAACGAGTCCTCGAATCCTTTCTAACCGTCGGGTTCCAGCATCTCAAAGTCGACATGCTTCTGGTACGTTAACTTCCTGGTGTTCACCCCTGCGGCGCTGTGGAGTCAATCATGTTTAACCACAAATCGTCAACAGTTGTAAAAGCCCTTCACACTCATCGTGTGTTGACTGCAGCTCTGCTCCTCGTGAGTCACTGTTCTGTAGTCCTAACAACAAATCCTCCCTTTATCCCGCCGCCGCGTTCAGACGCTGCGGCGCTGCTACAGCCGCGTGAAGGAGCACGGCATCGGCAAAAGGAAGAGCAGCTACACCATCGAGCAGCTGGAGAAGGTGTTCGGCCAGGGGGGCTGGGACTCCCAGAGCTGTGCCCCGGTGCTGATCAACAGCAGCGGGCTGTACCAGGAGATGGAGTCCGACGGCAGCACCCTGGAGGACTTCTCCCAGGAGGACTGGTGCAACCAGGTGCTGGACTCAGCCTTCCAGGAGGGGGACATGGAGACTGGTGAGTGGGCGCATAGCAACGGAAGACACGGAAACATTGGCTTCAAGCTCATGGGTGTGTTTCTTCTTCTTCTCTCTAGAAGAAATGCAGGTGCCGAAGAGCCGAGCTCTGCAGATTCAAATCGAGCTGTCGGAACAAATCCAGTAAGTCAACTAGAGCGCCGTGAAGTTATGCATTTGAACATATGATATGAATCTGAGCCGTACGTTGTGAATGAGCCTCATCATGTGAAACCATCTCTGTAATATGTCTGACATTCCTCTGAATGTCTATAATGCATTATAACCTGCTTTATTAGACAGACCTTATGAGTGAGGTGATGAGCCCCATCTTTGTTATTATAATACTGTTATGAAGCATTGCAATGTGATATTTAGTTACTGAACTAAAGAATGTGGGGGGACAAAATCATGAAATCTATTATAGTTATAAGCACTCATGAATATTCCTCATGATTTTAGTAAAGTAGTAACAAGAACAACAATAATATAAATGAGTACTTGACTTGAACCACTACTTGACTAACTTCTAATCGCAATATAATGAATTACAACACCGATTATAATGCATTATGAAAAGATAATAATGTGATACATGCTATGGGAATTCTATATTCTTGCAAAAGAACATAATGACATATGCTACTTGACCTTATTTGTTCTAAAAACCTTTCATTGTGTTTTAAGACTACTGTAATAACGCATTGTGAATATGTATGAGTGTTATTACTATAATTATACAGTGCTATAATCAGATTGTAATGTATTACAGATAAAGGCCTCGTATATATATATATATATATATATATATATATATATATATATATATATATATATATATAGGGGCTAAATACACATGTATGAGGAGGATTTAATAATATATATATATATATATATAATGTACTGTGTCAAAGGCCATGTAATAGTTCATGGAGGCTAACAAGGTGCTATTCATTACGTCTGACAGCTTGTTTTTTTGCACTTTTCTCAGAGGAGATATTGTTTTATTGAGTCATGGTTCTCTACGCTGGGTTCTCTACAGAAAAAGGGAAACGATGCAGACCGTGATGCGCATCCTGGAGTCGGTGCAGCTGAAGTGGGAGCACTTCCAGACGTGGACGGAGTTCTCGCGGCTGCATCTCTCCAACAAGCTGGCCATCTTCGGCGTGGGCTACAACACGCGCTGGCGCGAGGACGTGCGCTACCACTACGCCGAAATCAGCTCGCAGGTGCCGCTGGGCAAGAGGCTGCGCGAATACTTCAACCCGGAGAAGCCCGAGGGCCGCGTCGTCATGACCCGGGTCCAGAAGATGAACTGGAAGAACGTCTACTACAAGTTCCTGGACATCACCATCAGCGAGGCGCGGTGCCTGGAGCTGCACATGGAGGTGGAATGGATCCCCGTGTCCCAGTCCATGGCGGCGGGCTGCGGCAAGGGCACCTCCCACTACCTCCTTCCCGGGGACATCCCCAAGGCCTACGGACTCTACGCCGTCGGCTACGAGGCTCTCGCCTTCCCCCGGGGCGACGGCGAAGATCACGGCTCGGAGAACGGGGCGCCGAGTCAGGCCGACGGAGAAGGTTCGGAGAGGTGGGACAGGACTGGGGGTGAAGTCACCTACTGCTACCTGGGCATAGCGGAGGACAGGACCATACAGCAGAGCCTCTTCCAGCACTTCCAGGGCTCCGGCAAACACTACGCCCACAGCGAACCCTCCGCCGTGACGCGCTTCCTGCAGGAGAACTGCCGCGGCACCACCGCCCACCTGAGCGGTGACGGGGGCGAGGACTCGTCGCAGCGCTTCGCCATTTACATCAAATTCATCGAGGTGGAGCTGGACTTCCTCTCGGCGGGCTCCCTGCTGGAGTGCCTGGAGACGGCCGTCGGCTGCCCTTTGAAATACAACAACAAGGAAACGTCGTAACGCAGCCGGCGCCTCGCCCTGTGGACCGGCTCAGGACGAGCAAAGCGCTGCAGCCAGCGGGGCGGCGTGAAGAGGGCGTTCCGTCTGTTTTAACGCATGGGAGTGTGCGGGAGTCTGGCTTTCGTTTGCGGCCTATTGAACTGATTTCTCTTCAGACTCATTAAGTCTAAAAACTTAGTATTACAGAGCTGCAGCATCCAAGACGTATGTTGCTATTATTTAAGGCTTATGTGCACTACCAAGGTTTCTGCTGCTCGTTTCGTGTAGATAAGTATCGCCTCGTCAGAGCGTGGGGTTGGCTCGGGACGTCTACCTCAGTAGGGTGTAGCGAACAAGGCAGCGAGGGGACCACGGCGTGGATCTGTTCTAAAGTCGGCCTTTACTTTGGCTTCCAGGTCTGGACCTGAACTCGGAAGCATGGAAGAGTAGCACGCTGGTTCATGCCTTATGTTTTTGCACGTGTTGCACGCTGCAGCTGGGGGTGCTTTCATGCAGATTAGGGAGCGTAAGAACCGGCCTCGACCCATGCAGATGCTCCGGGAGCGCCACGAACCAGAGTGGCCACGTGTGCCGACGGCGCTGTAAATACTGCAGACTCATGGCAACACTGTCCATCCGATGCTAGTGCTTTACAAACAGAAATATACATATATTATTGTATTTAAGGATGTGCTTCAATGCTATCACTCATGTTAACCCTTTTGTAAAAAAAACATGGACAAATACAAAAAGTGAATGAATGCCACTTTCTTTTATTTTCTAGTTTGACAGTCATAACTGGAAAATATAAATATTAAAGTATAAAACAGTAGAGATGGAAGCAGCTCAGGAGTGAGACAGCGTCAGAACCACTCTCCTTCCGAGCCGTGAGGCGGTGAGCTTCACCGCAGCGCACCGTACCACTCGTTGGGTTTGCCTGGTCGGCCTTCTCCCCGGCTTTGTTTCACGGTCTTTAGGAGCTCTCGTGTACATTCACGTGCCTGACTAGGTCTGCTCCTGCATGGGCAGTAGCTAGATATTGTGAAATACTGCCACACCAGTTCAGGGCATTAATCATTTAGTTTTGCGCCACGCTATCAGCTAAGAGGAATCAGCGATATTGAGCCCATCTACATTCCAGGTGTGGACCGTCACAGTTTGGATCCACCTGTCAACGATTCGCTGGATTCGATGTGTGGCATCCTCAACCTTTTAATTTAGGAAGTGTTTCAAAGAAATGTTTAGTTTTTTTAAATGTGTTTAAGCCCAACATTGTTGAAACAGAACAGCCAATAATCAATCAATCAATCACTGCGCTGAAGCCAAACCCACGATAACGTCCCGAAGCCCACTGAGACGGTGGCCAGGTGTTTGGAGCATCTCTAGCTGCAGCTGGGGGGGGTGGGGTTGTGAGTACTGGAAGACCAACACCTCTATGGGTGGAGAGCCGGCCTGAGCATTGAGCTGCAGGGGTTAATCATCTTCGACCTGTAACTTTTATGAATATGGTTCCTGAGGTGATGTGCAATGTGCCAGGAGAGGACCAGTGTAGAGAAGAATCAAAAAAAGGGAAAAGTCCTTATTGAATCTATGTGTATGAAATCTACCTTAAATATCTATAATGTATATATATATATTTAAAAAATATCGATGTTCTTGAGCATTCCGGCTTTTGCAATGTTAATTTGTTTGGGTATACAGTATATGAAGATGAATATGATATTTTCTATTTTATTGGTTGACACCATGTCTTGTATGTGTTTGTTTTGAAGTCACCGTCTTGTATGTTTACATGTTTGAAAAAACAATAAATGGGGCGCTCACTGTCATTTGCCACACGGTGAGAACGGGCGTGTGCGTGTGCGTGTGCGTGTGTGTGCGTGCGTGTGTGTGCATGTGTGTGCATGTGTGTGCGTGTGTGTGCGTGCGTGTGCGTGCGTGTGCGTGCGTGTGCGTGCGTGTGCGTGCTCGCTCACAGTGGAGAACATGCAGCCTGATGAATATGACCTGATGCTGTCAATCATCTCATCAAGTGAATACCAGCGTCACCGTCTCATGTTTCACAATAAACTGCATAAATGCTCCACAAGCACCTGGAGTTTCACAGGTTCCATTTAGTTATAGAATAAGCTGAAAAGGTCTGAGAGCATATTAGGGCCATTGGCTGAAAAAAACTACATTTCCAAGATTAATGTTGTCAATTTATGAGAACAGAAACTTGGATGTTCTCAAAAGATTAAAGTGGCCAGAAAACAAATTGGCAAATTACATATTCATAGAAAGGTTGGAAGGTCGATGACCTCAACTCAGAGGTGTATTTCATAAAGATGGCAACCTTCTTGTATCGAATCACAATGTCCTGATTATGGGAGGAAAATGTTTATAGAATAAATAAATGTTTCAAAAAAACCTTGCTGTGCATTTTGCCTTTGTTCATAGAATACAATTACAGCTCTGTGGGACAATTTAAATGTGTATGTGTTGTCATAATTAAACATAATGGAAGACCTGATAAAGAGGATTTAAAAAAGGGGCCTCTTAACAGAGGTCGTGACCCCTGATGCACAACAAGTGTGGCTGCAGCAGCTGATGGGAGCGCTGAGCTGGGGCAGATGTAATGCACCCATGTGACCAGGAGATGGCGACATGGAGCTGGTGCTGAAAACAGCACCGATACCTGATTTGAGAAGAACAGCTGGTTCCTTTGAGGAGGCTGAACACGATGACAGCGCGCGTGCATGTGATGCACGTGCAGAGAGACAGCAAGGCCTCACACCTTTTACAAGTCTTTGGAACAAATGTACTTTTTCCTTTGTTTCATCAAGACATTTGAACAAAGTGTCGGAGTTAATGATTCACGTCACGTTTTGTCCTTTTCTGTTTATTCTACAACATACTTCTGACTCAGTGACCGACTATTTAAGACAAATATATATCTTGAGCTTGTATATTTGGTTGAGCTCAATCAATCAATGTGTAATATAACCCAAACAGAAATTGTCGCATTTGAATAATCTCCAAGACTTTGTCATCAAGGCGTCGGATGGAGGGGAACTCCTCTGAAACGTGGAAACATGGAGACCTGAAGCCAAATACAACCTGGCCTGATCAAAGAGTCCGTAAGCCTCTGTAAGTCCAGGACTTGTCTCTGGTCTTCACACCAGTGCATCCTCTCCTCCCACAGGGTCCTCCATACGGTGGAGGTGACACATGAACTACTAATAGTTTATTTATGCTCTGAAGGGCTTGCGTTGAAGGACCAAACATGACGGGTATAATACCGCCACACCCAGCACGGCCGTGTTCATTCTCATGAACAGCAAACACTGGTTCAATTTTTCAATTCAGTTTATTTTGTATAGCCCAATATCACAAATTACAAATTTGCCTCAGAGGGCTTTACAATCTGTACACATACGACATCCCTGACCTTTGACCTCACATCGGATCAGGAAAAACTCCCCAAAAATAACCTTTGACAGGGAAAAAAGTGAAGAAACCTTCAGGAGAGCAACAGAGGAGGATCCCTCTCCCCGGATGGACAGATGAATAGATGTCATGTGACCAGATGAACAGAGTTACAGAGTTACATAAACACATTACATGAATATGACAATGTATGAATGGAACTCCAATCCCTGAAACAGAAGGAGGTAGAGAGGAGGGGGCGGGGCATCAGCAGGGCCAACACGAGGCCGGCTCACCAGCATCAGACACCTCCAGGTCCAATGGACCCTATGAGACGTGAAGTCACAACGACTCCGGGGAGGAAGCAGAGTTAATAAGGTGCAATGGAGAGATGTAAATTCATCCATAAGGAGAGAGAGAAGAGGAGATAGGTGCTCAGTGTATCCAAAAACATCCCCCAGCAGCCTATAAGCCTATAGCAGCATATCAAGGGGCTGGACCAGGGCAGACCTGATTCAGCCCTAACTATAAGCACTATTAAAGAGGAAAGTCTTAAGTCTATTCTTGAATGAGGTGACTGTGTCTGCCTCCAGGACTGAAAGTGGAAGCTGGTTCCATAAAAGAGGAGCTTGATAACTGAAGGTTCTTGCTGGTGCTGCATGTTGCTGGTCTATGTTGGACTTGAGAGCTGGGTGGTTCCCTCTCCCCGGATAGGAGCATGCAGGGCTGCTCCTCATTGGAGGGTTTCCTGTGGAGAAGAAGTGAGACCCTGATACGTTACATGCAATGCAAAGACTTTCCTCAGATTCCTCTGGTGAAAGTAATCGTTAGTATTCCATTATGATGAATGTTTATGCTCACTGCATGTGTACGTGTGTAGATATATATATACACAATTATCTATTGCAATGTGCCAATAAGTGAAGGCTGCATATATAAAACAAACCAGCTGTGTGTTCATATTTAGATATAAATAAATACACTTGTGTTAACATTATGATCACATGTGAATGTGGCATGTTGGTGTGTGTGTGTGTGTGTGTGTGTGTGTGTGTGTGTGCGTGTGTTTAAGATGATGACAGTGTCGGCAAAAGTAATAATTCTTTTTTCTTCTTGTATTGGGAGTCGGCCGTGGGTTTGATAGGAGGATATGAACTTTGGTATAGTTTCATATCAAGATGATGGTGAAATACTTTATGTTTATTGCTGCACTTTTTTGTTCTTTTGTTCTTTATTTTGAGAAGAAAAGCATAGATCAGATTAGGAAAGACAAAAATGATCTTTGAAGATGCTTCATATGAAAGGCGACGGCTGAGTTGGCAGCTTGAGGCTAACAGCGCAAACCACGGTAACGGTGCTGACGGAGCTAACGGTGTTTACCTGAGGGGCGGACTGGTCCTATGCGTTTCCATGGCGATGCTGTGGGCCATGAGAGCAGTGCAGAGAGGCGTCCTTAAGCAAAGCACGAGAAGCTTGGGTTACAACACACACAGAGGGGGAGGGGCTTCAGTGTCTGCTCAGGTATTACTCCACCTTTACATACAACAGCTGATTGGTGCTATGCAGATGCTCTGAGTATCATATAAAACAGTTGCACCAAGCCACATGTTTGGCCTCCAGGTGTCAGGTCTGCTCGTCGTTGGACCGGACTCGTCTGGTTGGATTAGCAGCGTGGTCCAGAATCCAGTATGAGCCTCTCTGGCCAGCTCAAATGGTTTTAGCAAAATAAAAACAGGCCTGTTTTGACAGACTGTCCCTGAACGCTGCGGATTCAACCTGATGCAATTTTACAGCAAGACAACCAAATCTCCTCCCTACAAGGCTTGGACCCTGCTTCTTTGGATTTGATCACAGGAATAACCCATGCTCACCTCTCATAATTGAGCAGTCGTCCTGCATTAGCCTCACTCTTGTTGCTGAGGCAACAGGGCAACCTTAGGAAATGAAATAAAAGGGTCTGACCGTAGCGGAGAGCACAGGTCAGTCCATATTTCTACATCGGGGGTGAGCTCACCTTGGGAATTCACGTCAAGCTAAGTCCAGTCTGTTTCTCTGCTTTCAGACCCACACCTCTTCACACATGATAGAGCAGGAGCTGGAGATCTTCAAGGGGAGGCTGGGGAAAAGGATGGAGCTTTAGTTGTGTGGCTTTATTGTTGACAACAACAACAACAGCCAGGGTATTCCAAATTGGCGAATAGCACACGTATATGGCATTGTGAGACATTTACTGTCACTGTGAGACATTTAAACTATTGTGTTTTTATAGAATAGAACATGATTTAATAATCTGTATTTATCTTTCTGTATCTTTGTTTTTCACAATCATTTTGTTTCTAACGTCAATCCACAAAGACATTTTTATAATGTGTCTTAACAGCCACTATGTTTACATAGTTTTTTTATTTACGTTAATGTTTTTAAGAAACATTGGGGGGTCACAATACTCGTCCATGTAATCATATTTCACATTATTACAGATTGTATGACACGTTTGCTGCTCGCAACATTTTGTAAAATTCAGAATTATTGCAAAAATTGCACATGAAAAGTAGGCCGTGCACCTGCACATGACGGCCCACACAGGTGTTCCTGCGTCGCCCTGGAACATGGAGGCGGCGAAACAACGGATGTTAGTCCGCTCGTCCTTTCACAATAAGAGCCGACTTTCATTACGAAGCATTCAATGAAAGCGTGTGCGTAAAGACCGGGTTTTATTTTTGAAGCTGGTAACCGGAAGTTACCTTTAAATTATGACAAACTTTATGACAAGCAAGGTGGTATAGTCTCTCTCTCCCTCTCCCTCCCTCTCTCTCTTCCCCTCTCTCTCCCTCTCTCTCTCCCCCCCTCTCTCTCTCCCTCCCCCCCCCTCTCTCTCCCCCCCCCCTCTCCCTCTCCCTCCTCCTCCCCCCTCTCCCCCTCTCTCTCTCTCCCCCCCCTCTCTCTCTCCCCCCCTCTCTCTCTCCCTCCCTCTCCCTCTCTCTCCCTCCCCCCCCCTCTCCCTCTCCCTCCTCCTCCCCCCTCTCCCCCCTCTCTCTCTCTCCCCCCCCTCTCTCTCTCCCCCCCCCTCTCCCTCCTCCCCCCTCTCCCCCTCTCTCTCCCCCCCCTCTCTCCCTCTCCCTCCCTCTCTCTCCCCCCCCCCCCCCCCCTCCCTCTCTCTAAATGACAAAAGACGACAACTTGCGGAGTTGTGGCTACTCGCTGCCGTCTCTACGCGGAGGAAGTGCGGTTGCAGCGGAGCGTTGAGCGCAGCAGCAGGAGGACAAGTGCGGCGCCGGACCTCCAGAAGCGGCGAAACGCGTCTCACTTTCTCCCCGACTCAAGAGGGGCTCCTGCGGCGGGACGAGACGGTTCCGGACATATTCTCCCCCCCGGAGGACTGCCCCCCTCCCTCCTCACCTCTCCTCCCGTCTCTGCGGGGTGGCTGACGGGGAGCCACTTGACAGACCTGGAGAAGAGCCGTGCCCGAGGCGACGCGGAGCTCACGCGCAGAGCCGGGGAGACCCACGTCCACCATGGAGGTCGGCACTACTTCGAGGAAACTTCCTCTGCTCTCGCTCACCTGGCTGTGGCTGCTCTCAGGTCAGTGCTGCGCTTCTTTATTTGACACGTGCTTGTTATTTCGCTCTTCACATCCTATTGTCTATATCAGATATGTTACAGTATGCTTATAACACATTGGTCCTCAAACTGGTCTCGTGACAAGGTAACAAGGTGACAAGGTGACAAGGTGACAAGGTAACAAGGTGACAAGGTAACAAGGTGACAAGGTGACAAGGTGACAAGGTAACAAGGTGACAAGGTGACAAGGTGACAAGGTAACAAGGTGACAAGGTAACAAGGTGACAAGGTAACAAGGTGACAAGGTGACAAGGTGACACTCATGCAACACATTTTCATCCAGCGTATCAAAGCGTCTCCTTCTCCCGTGAGTGTTTTCAACACGTTTCTTTTTGAGCATAGAACTGCAGATATTCCATTGTTGAATACGTGAAGTGTATTGAAACCGCCCTGACACCACTCACCACAGCCCGATAACTGATCTGAGGTCTGTTTCTGGTTTTTTTTCCTCCTGTATGTGTGCAGAAACACCTGTTCGTTTTTTCACCGGATTTGAAACCAGTGTGTTACACATGATTATGTCTTCCAGGGAATAATAATCCCTTTATAGCCGCTGCAACATTGGCCCAGCCGTCACTCTCTCTATGTATTGAACTCCTACTGTCACTGGTAGCTGTACAGCCTACTCTCACCCCCACTAGCTCTGATATAGAAATTGGGGCATGGTACAGCCGCACAAGCATTTTGCAAATGTTTTACGGAATGAGAAGTTTATTTAAATTATTAATCGCGTAACGATTTTGACAGCGCTATCGAGAAGGCGAGCATCGTTTTACACTTTACAGGAACAGACTGTTGTGGTTTCGTCGTGATTTTTCAAAAGGTAGTTCTTTGTGCAACTCGAGGTCAAGTGAAGGCTCGTGCTTCTGATTTGACATGAGAAACCCATCCTCCCGAAATAGCAATGAAGGGATGGCAGTGCGTTCGCATTCATCCGGTCATGAATTTTCAATCGTCGTCTCATCGTCCCTCTCGTCTCAACCCTCAGCATCGACGTTTCGTGACAGTCGTGAGTGCCTCCAACATTTACGCGGATGTCTTTGGCAAACAGGAGATCTCCATTTAAGTTAGGGAGCGCCGTGTGCTTCAGGTGAGTGTGTATCAGCTCCAACAGAGGGCTTCCATTCGGCCTCGGGAGACGTGAAAGCATGTTCCGCTTCGGCTTCCCATTGCGCCTGAATTGATCCGAGCCGGTGTGTGCTTTTCAGCACATGTGCTGGCACACAGGATCCCAAGCCTGCTTGTTAGGGTCAGGGTCTTACCTGAGAAAGGCTACCCATGTACCACAAGAGGCCTGTGACGGAGTTACGGTTCAGGCCTTTCAAGGACAGGTGGCTAGTAATGTCTCCCGCCCACTAACTTGTAGGCTCTTAAGAATAGTCGGTGATTCGTCGCCACACATCGGGACAATACAAGCGCGGGGGCGGCCTTGACCTCGGCAGTCGATCGCGCTGCAGGTGCGTCCTGAAAACACGGAACGGTCACGATACAGGCAGGAAATGTTCATGAATAGCAGCCCGTGGCGACAGGAAAAGCCGAGCGCTCCTCGGGCCCCTCGATGCCGGGGCAGGAAGCAAGCGAGCGGCCGTCGGACGAACACGCCGACGCCTCGTTTGGGGTTTCTCAGTCAAGAATCGGAGCAGTGGAGAATGGAGTCAGCCAAGTGACCAACATCTGGTGGTTTGTTGTGAGTTTCCTTCGAGTGAATGGACCAAACTAGACATCTGATGATTTCTAAAACGATATAGATTAAACAATTCATCGATTTACTCCTAAAAATATCAGCCGATGAATCAAATGGAAATGAAAAAAGAACAAAAGATGGATAGATACATGGGGGCTGAGAAACTGTGGAAAAAATATTGAATTATTATTTCATTAATGTAATTATTTTGAGGTATGATTTGCGATATAAAATGGAATAATTCTCCTTTTCTCAAAAAACTATTGGGTGTGATTTAGAAGTAGGAAGTAGAAACAAACTGATAATACACAGTATTGTCAATATGTTCCTCGGTTCCGTTCACTGTTACTTTACTAATCTACTTCCTGCCAATACTTTTTTTAGTACTCAGCCTCTACTGCGTAATAGTGAACTGTGCCTCTCAATGGAACGATCCATTGAGATTGTCTCAGAGAAGTCCAGTTTGGATCAATCAGCCATTAATTTGCCCTCCTGTCATTTGTTCTAAGGTCAAGTCAAGAGACAGAATTTAATCTGTAAAAGGGTGTGATACAGTTTGTGTATGTAATTCATGGGAGGCTTACGTCCATGTAGACAGCAACAAGGTATCGCCAATCATGGCCAAAATGGAAGTGGGCCTTAAATCTTGTTCCCATACAATGAAACTGCATTGTTTGTTTTTGAACTGTCAGAAGTATTTCTCTAATGATAGTATGCTAACAGAGTAGTTTGGTTTGTCTTGTCTTTGTATTGATCTACAATCGGACCATCGCACGTTTAAAATGCTTTAAAGCTTGTGAGCACATAACTCTCCTTTGAAACATAATGCAGAAGGCAGTATTGTTGTATTTGAACGTACATTTTATAGGAGACAGGGTTGGTTCATTGGGGAAAACCTTTACAAATCCTTAAAGGTGCTATTCAGAGGCCTTCTTATGAGATCATGTTGCTGCCACGTCACAATGTTAGGAAGTTGGTGTATTTGACAGTACAATAGTAGAATAGTTTGAGCCATTGCGTCGACACTTGGTCCCCCCAAGTGGGAATCTGGACGACCCCAATGTGTACTATTTTTAGATGTTCCTAGTGCCAATACAATATACAGTGTGCAGTGGAATAAGCTACATGTTATGTTCTTGGCATTAGCACTGTGTTTTAGTGGCGTGTGTGAGTGTGTGTGTGAGTGTGATTGAGACAGAGAGAGAGAGATGAATGCATTACATTAGCACACAAGGTAATCTTCAAGCCATACGTCCTTTTACAAAGGTTATTTTGTCAGCCTTATCTCTTGACCAACAGTTGTACAAATGCTCCTCTATCCTGGACACACCATCTGGTAGGAGAACATCTTCATTTGTTTTCCAGGTGGGTCCCATGGACTTAAGTTATTTAACAAGGTCAATCCATACAAGCTTCAAAGAGTCCATTGGGATCGGGGCCGGGGGGTATAAATCTGTGCTGCCACTGCTGATTTTCTGTGGCGACTTTCAGTGGTTTTGAGTAGTGAAGAGGGCTGCAAGCGTTATTTTTAGCTACAAATATTATTTTAACCCGGGGCCATTTAGGGCCCCGATCCTTCCCCTATTATGTCATAACATGCCTTAAAGCTTGGCATACTGACATACTCTATATATGACAATCTGACAACTGGTTTGCTTCCTGTCTCACTCCCTATTGTTACCCTGGTGACACTTCATCCCAAAATATATTATACGTCCCCGGAGACTGCCAAAGGGAGGGAATGCAGTTCGCCCAACTTACGACTATGGCCTTATCTCTAATTGCCTATTTCTTAGAATAATACCAAATGGATGTGCGGCAAAGCCCCTTTCCACTCTGAGCCGGGATTACAGCGGTTTGAAGCCTGCAGTCCTCATGCATGTGTCCCCAGCAACTGGTGCAATGTTGATCTGAGGAGGGAGATTGAGGGATTTATCAGGACATACGTAATGACACAGAAATACAACATTGCACTTTTGCGTCTCCAGCGAGCCGGGGGTTGTAATCCCACGTATTTACACCCACCGGCACTCGGTACGAGGCCCAGGAGAACAAGAACCTGCCAGGGAGATTAGTGCAGGTTCGACCTCACAGGGGGAGCATGAACAGTCTTACCATACTTCTGCCTTTCAGTCTTTTTCCTCATATCCTGTGAAACATCCCCCATTTGTCAATGTGTTATTGGTCTATAATCATAAACCGCTCGTGTCCACGTGCGTGACTCTTGCATGGCTAAACAATCAAAAGACCCACAATGATGGCACGGCTGTGTCGTTTGTAGTCATTTTACAACTCTTTCTGGTGATTTTGCATCTTTGTGTAGTGGCTTTGTGTCTCCCTCTGGCCATTTTGTATCTCTCGAAAGTCTCTTTGCATCTCTTTGTAGTCATTTTTAATCTCTTTGTAGTCATTCTGTGTTTCTTTGTAGTTGTTTTGCATCTCTTTGTAGTCGTCTTGTGTCTCTTTGTGGTTGTTTGCTTGAATTTACAATGAGAAATGTGAAATCACTTCAAACAGAGTCATGTCCATCAATACCTCAATCTTAGTTGGATTCTCAAATGATTAGGCCTGGGATCATGTAAACACCTCAACCTAATTATATTACTTTAATTAAAGTCACATTCACAGGATTAATGCTGTGATTAAAGAATGTGGAGCAGTGCAGTATTAGGCCGCTTTGACCTCTAAAGACCATGTGCAGGCTAATCAGAAGAGGTTTGGCAAGTCTCAACTCCTGCCCCACATTCACTGACGTACTACTATTTTTAAGTATACACAAATATCCATGTTCAAACGTGGGAAAGAGGCGTAGGAGGTCATGACTAGTAGCTCGTGGCCTGGAGATGTGTCGATGTGTTCTTGTCACTGACTTTGTGACTTATCCACACTTTGTCTGGGTTGTCTCTCTGCCGGGCTTCCTCTGATGTCCCATCTCCATCCATGGACGCAGAAGGAAGAAGGCCTCTTCACAGGGGTCATGAGAAAGGCACTGGGCGACTTTCCCAACGTCTGTCCCCAGGCCTGAGGACTCTTAAAGGCACAGGCGCACATACTTTGTTACGTCACCTCTCTCTTCCTCTTCCCTCCGTCTCTCTTTCCGTCCCTCCCCATCCTCCACTCTTGAACAGGAAGAGTCCTCCACCCTGCACACATGGGCATAGGGGCTGCATATGCGTGTTGATGTTTTCCCCGTTAAAGTGATTGACGCCTGGAAAGATGCCCGTTGATAGAGATCTCTGGTTGACAGTAAAACATGGGTTTGTGTATTGTTTTGCGTATGGGATCCATGAACAGAGTTATTCCCAGCTGATGTTTGCTTGTAGCCATTTGTGTACAATAATAGTTTCTCAACAAGGCCTTACGTTCGTTATATAAATACAATCGAGAGGTATATTATATTTATATATTATTGTGATTTCTGTTTACCGCAAGTCATAATAGTGGCGTAGGCTGCTGTATCGCACACACAATACAGGACTGCAGCGTCAGCCTCATCCCAGCACTTCATTTAGGGACTTCTGCGAGGCTGCCAGCAGTGACAGCACACGGCTAACAACTATTTACAGTCAAGAGAGCCACGCAGGGCTTATCAGGTGGCTACTGAGGCCGGTCTGGTGGCTTTTCTGGGCATTTGCCCTCCACCTCTTTTCCTATTACACTACAGTATACTAGTAACAACTAGTAATAACTACTAATAGGTGACTGAAGCTGCATGTGGTGATCAGAATGTGTAATAGCTGCCTGTTTCTCCTGTCTTTTACCCATCAGCATCATTAATAACGGTCCAGAGCAAGTGCACTAAGGACGGGAGGGAGAGGTGCTAAAGGGGTTTCAAACAAACACAGGACTTTCTCATCCAGCATTCGTAGCTCTACCCACAGAAAATACTGCGCCGTAGATATCCCATGAAACCATTTTATATGTTATCTGACGGGCTAGAAGAGCGCTGTTCCCCTCCCTTGTGAAACCAGAAGGCAATGTTGATGTTTTTGTCACGTCAGTAACGACACCTCCGTAGTTATTTGACCTGAATGACCATCTTTTCCTAAACCTAACCTTTGTTGCCCTGAAGTTTATTTTGAAATAAGCGTATGCCTGTTACGAAAAATGAGTGGCTGGCTTTTGAAGAAAAACACACACAATGTAACGAGGAGAAAAGATAATAGTTTATTATGAAAAGATCAAATGTTTTGATAAAGACAGAGTCTTTTGACTCTACAGTGAGATTTGTCATGGAGGGCCGTCTGCCCTGGTGCTGGTGGGGGCTGATGAGGCTCTGGAGATGGGCCACGTAACAGCACAAGGTAGAGAGACTGTTTTATTTAATAAGAGACGCAGCAGGAGGATTCATTTGGTTCAGAGTCCATTTTGAAAATTCAGAGCATAACTGATTTCTGCAGGAAGAAGAATATATTTCATGTTTTCTTAAAAGCTGCGTGTTCTCCGAAGGTCAAGGTTTGTAGAATGTTACCAACCCTGGGGGGACCCCAGTAACTAGAACCGAGCCCTGATACCGCTGAAGGATACGCAGCAGTGTTTCCTCCCCGTTGGCCGAGCGAAACCACGGCGTGAGCAAAACGCAGCTGGCTTCCAGCGCCGCCGACAGATGTTGTAGCAGAGGTCAACAACAGCCGCAGACACACACGTCCTTCTGAACCTGTGGACAGACGGGAATTTAGGGCACGGGCTTAGACAAGATGGGCTGTTAAATAATTCTTACTTGGAGGTACTTGGGTGGGGGTGGGGGTTAGAGCCTGATGCACTTGTGACATAATCCTGCTTTTCGTCTTCAAGTGTTTATAATCACACGCCAAGCCCATATACATTCGTGAGCTGCTGTATCGTTTTAATTTCCCCTCCTTAGCGACAGCCTCATTTTAAATTTCATAAAAAAGTTTAAAAGCCTTTTATACTGCTTGTAATTCCTCACAATGAGCACAAGGCGTGGTCACAAAGTGAACCAGGCTAACACAGTGTCTCTGCACACACACACACACACACACACACTGAGAAGGTCTTGGACGTTAGCAGTATAATTACGGAGGCCCCACTGAGAGCCTCATGGAGTAATTGTGTGCGAGGTGACACTGGCGGCGGGCATTCCAGTCTGCATTCCGACTACTAAGCAGAGGCCTTTAGGGCATCAGGGCTGATTCCTCAGTGAGGCAGAACGAGTGAAGAAGAGCAGACAGAAAGGCAGTAGGATGCATAGGTAAGGATTCTACCTCTAGTCTCCTTTAGGTGACCATGGGACACAAGTAATTATCTGCAGTATATCATGTTCAGTGTGATTTCCATGGATCAAACCCGAGGAATGGCAGTGGGCTTGTTGCATTTGGACAAGTCCAACGCACACATTGCCGTACACACATGTGTACACGTGGCGTCCCCAGAGTGTGACTGGTTTGCCGGCGAGTCTTTTTCACTGGGAACCAAACTGGTGACATCACCGGTGTTACCAATGACACCATAGAATCATCCAGAACAGGTATTCCTCCACGAAGCTCAATTTCTCTCGTTGGGTCTGTGGAGTCTACTCTCATCACGTGATACTCCTGTCAATCAGACACTGTAACCATAGCAGCCATCGTCCGACTACGTACTGACAACATGCTTAGTAGGACAACTTTCTTTTATTAATCCCTTTAAATCATAATTATAGTCGGCCCCTCCTACACAATGACACCCATTCACCCTTGGGAGAAAGTGGAAGTGCTCTGCATTGTTCTCTCCTTCATCAAATCTCCAGGGAAGCTCGGCTCTCATGGAGCACACTGTCCGCTGCAGGTACGTCAATGGATGGTTCCCTTTAGCCCACGGGAAAGGATCACGACATAGGATACAACAATTCCCTCTTCCCTCTCGTGTGCTCTCACAGCTAACTAGCTAGCTGGCGCATTAGCATCTACCGGCAGTAAAACAGAAGGCAGTGGTAAAGTAAAGCCCGCCTCATGCGTGATGTTATTGGCTGCCTGAGCCAGGTTGGACATTGACGAGCGACTTGGACGCTGAAGACGCAAGAGAAGAGCGCACGCCAGATGCGTTACTGAAAATATTATTATTATAATATATGTTAAGGCCATGAAACTACCACACCTCATTTCCTCGAGCGCGAGTAAAGTTTTACGAGATCACATTTGAACACATCACGATAACGTTACCTTTCCCTTATACACCAAACTAGCTTAAACACGTCATAGTGCAACTTCGTGCTGACGACCTCTCACAATGTCGCCTCACCAGGGGAAAGAGTCATTTCTCATTTGAATGGATTTCCGGTACCTGTGTTCCTGCAGAAAAACAAGCACCGTCACGTTTCTAGTAGTTTTAACCCAAGTATTGTTTTTTTTCCAAGACATCCATCCTAATAACTGAAAAACAACAAGCTGCTTCCACGAGGTCTCCATAAGAAAGCCAGGGTCTGCAGTCTCGTGCCCACCAGCGAGGAAGAAGAAAGCGCTCCATCAATCACATTATTTCACTAGCTGATGTTCCAGAGGGCAGGACCTCCTGTCAACTCGGCCCCGCTGCATTGAATGTTCCCCTGCTCCCTCCCTGCAGCTACAGCCATTTAATGAATAACATTTGTTGTCACTGTTCATGGAGTCAGAATGATCTGTTGAGTCTTCTTTTGTTTTTCCTCTGGTTTGTACAGTAGACCCCTCTGCCATCCCCATGTGTCTTTCATCAACATCATGACACCTCTCCCTTCCTCTTCCTCTTCCTCCCTGCCCACTTCTTTTCTTCTTCATCTTGTCGTCCAACCCTTCCTCCTCCTCCTCGTCCTCTTCTCCTTCATCCTATCTCTCCTGAGGGCTGCAGCTCCAGCATCTCATCAGCATCAGTGTCGGGTTAGAGTGAGGGGGCTTTGGTACACCACCATGCGTGCAGCTGCTGATTTCTACCCATGTTTATGTTTGTGTGGATGGTTTTGTTCTTTTGAGCGTGCACATGTGTGTAAGTGTACATGTCTGTGTGTATGTGTGTGTCCTCGGCCCTTCAGCCTCATACTTCCATCTCTCTTCTCATTTTCTTTTACTGGTCGTTTCCTCCCTGGGTGGTGTATGTAATTATAAGCTCTTATCTTTTTTTTCTGTCACACATAACTACACTCCGGAGAGAGCTCAGTTGATGTCATTATCTCCGATAATGGCTCAGAGGTGCAGTACCCTCGCCCCCCGCCCCCCTCCATCTTCACCACGCTCCAACATATAATTGCTATTTATTGAAAATATCTCCCACTCCGCCGCCCTCCCCTGCGCTCTCTTTTGGCTAATGCACCCTCTCCCACGGACCGTCATGAGAGCGGATATGTTTTAATATGCCGCTAATATGCTCCTTTTTTTCAAATATACGGGGGGATCTCTGCCAACTCTCCTAATTGGGTTTCTAGTTCTTCATTTTTAAGTCCAAGTGACAACAGCCCTCAGTGAAAACATGTGTGCTGTCATCAGATTAAGTGCCTAAGTGCTTTCTATCTACCTATTGCACATACCATTATTCATTTGAACAACAAGTCCTCTGAATGAACTGGCACAATGAGTCATTTGTCCACGTTCTCCAAAAAGAGACATCATGTCACAGAAAACTAGAATGTTTGGGAAGGACTACAGTCCGTGTAATGGAGGAAGTCCGTCAGTAAACTAGCAGCTTCAGTGCTGTGTGTGTTGGGGTTAGGCACACTATTTGAGTTTAAGGAAATCTCTCACTGAACCTGGCCTAATATTAATGGAATAGTCCTGCCTTGCACTCTGCCGCCTGGCTTCGCGTCATAATCACTGCGTCTACTAGAGGCAGCCCTGTATGTCGCGTGACGGGTCGGTGGAGCGCCATTGTACTCCAAGCTGCCGTATTTTGAGGAGTCGGGAGTGAAAACCACCCCCCACACACACTTTGAAGTAAATCCCTTTGCAAGGCATCCGCTGCTCAGGTCCAGCTGTCCTCACATGCAACCATTGTTAATTGTGAAAGTCACCGAAGGACCTGTGGCCCACGGAAAGGCTAGATCAGTTTCCTTGCAGGGAACGTCTGACGCAAGCTCTATTTTCTGACGCTCCAGCCGAGAACAATGGCATACAGACTGTCATTTAAGAACAAGACAGGAAGGTACTAAGGAAACACTTAGTGCCCACAGAGGAATACTTGTTTCAGCCCAGAAGCCTCAACATCCCCTTTGCTGGGTCCCCTCCTGCCACATTACTCCACCTTCATTCATCTCTCTACATGTATCCGTATGCAGCGCTGAAGTACAGTACGGCAGAGGCACAGAAAGCCCCCATAATCCCCCTGCACATGTGTTTGAAGAGGTGGAAGTCTCTCAGCTGAATGCTAAACAGGATCTATAAGGATTAAGTCCAGCTTTGAGGCAGTTTAGCTTATTGCTGACTCTGTTTCAGGACTGGGAATTTGGAAACGCTTGCTACTTGAAGCACAAAGCGACAGATCTCTCTCGTGTCGCACGCTGAGCCCCAACCGACGGAAAGCCTCTCGGTTGAGGCTCATCATCGATGTTTTGAGCGTTCATTAGTGACTGGTCATTACGCTCACTGATTTCCTGAGGCCAGCCGCCCGTGAGAGCCCATTAACCCAACACAAGAGTAATTAGGCATTAGTGCTCACTTTTTGTGCAGATATTGTTTATGTGGATATATGCACGGCGTGCTGGAGGGCAATTGGCATCTACATTAGGTTAGAAATTGACCTCCAGGTGCTCTATTTCTGTATTACAGAGCAACGTGAATTCCTATAGACGTGACTCAGTGAGATTCAAGAGGGAATGGATGAAGCATCATTAGTCGTGGAGGCGCTCGGAGGGATCCTGTCTCACTCACATACTCCGTACATACTGTACATACGTACATGCTCCAGGCCTTATTAAATGTATTTATCACACTGTCATATGAAATGAAAATCCTCATTTGCATGCAACATGTTTTGCGTCCCCCTCGGAGGCTTCCTTCCCCCTCCCTCGTACCACACTGTATCCACGACACTCCAGCCTCGATGGCAACACTTTAATCAGGATGGCAGATCCATATAGCCCCGCCTCTTCCACACACACACACACACACACACACACACGTTTTAACAGTCATCCTCTGGGAGGCAAGCCTCATCTGATCCGTAATCGCTCCTCCGCTATCACGAATTATCAGGAAATTTTTTTTGCACATTCCGTTTCATAACAGCGTCGGCATGCACGCGGAACCCACAGAGGAATACTGGTTTCTGTCTCAGCCCCCCCACCCCCCACCCCCCACCGAGCAAGACATCACACAGGAGAAGCGATCAGAACCGCCGAAACCTGTCGCTCATCTGTCTTTTACCTCCTCCCCATGTTAAAAATAGGCTCAAGTGCAAGCCACAACCCCCCCCCCCCCCCCCTTTTGTGAAGACTCAACAAGATGAACATCCACTTGAAGGAGCCATTACAAAGGCAGCAGCACATCTCTGACCCTGAACGCCCGTTAGGTGTCAGCTTTAAACTAGGTCTTTAACATGCGAGTCATCAAGGCGACACGAGGCGACTGGAATGCTTGGTGGGAGTCGGTGCTGTGCTCCATTAGTCAACTGGTATAAAGAGTGAGGCAGTCCGTGAAGTTGACTCCTGTATTAGCTGCTCTGCACTGGCTCCCTGTAAAATCAAGAATCACATTTAAAATTCTTCTCCTCACCTACAAAGCCTTGATTGGTGATGCACCATCATATCTTAAGGAGCTTGTAGTACCATATTGCCCCACTAGAGAGCTGCGCTCACTAAATGCGGGGCTACTTGTGGTTCCTAGAGTCCTAAAAAGTAGGATGGGAGCAAGAGCCTTCAGTTATCAAGCTCCTCTTTTATGGAACCAGCTTCCACTTTCAGTCCTGGAGGCAGACACAGTCACCTCATTCAAGAATAGACTTAAGACTTTCCTCTTTAATAGTGCTTATTGTTAGGGCTGAATCAGGTTTGCCCTGGTCCAGCCCCTTGATATGCTGCTATAGGCTTATAGGCTGCTGGGGGATGTTTTAGGATACACTGAGCACCTATCTCCTCTTCTCTCTCTCCTTATGGATGAATTTACATCTCTCCATTGCACCTTATTAACTCTGCTTCCTCCCCGGAGTCGTTGTGACTTCACGTCTCATAGGGTCCATTGGACCTGGAGGTGTCTGATGCTGGTGAGCCGGCCTCCCGCGTTGGCCCTGCTGATGCCCCGCCCCCTCCTCTCTACCTCCTTCTGTTTCATGGATTGGAGTTCCAATCATACATTGTTATATTCATGTAATGTGTTTATGTAACTTTGTAAATGCTGTTCATTCTGTACACATGACATCTATTGCTTCTGTCCATCCGGGGAGAGGGATCCTCCTCTGTTGCTCTCCTGAAGGTTTCTTCCCTTTTTTCCCTGTCAAAGGTTATTTTTGGGGAGTTGTTCCTGATCCGATGTGAGGTCAAAGGTCAGGGATGTCGTATGTGTACAGATTGTAAAGCCCTCTGAGGATAATTTGTAGTTTGTGATATTGGGCTATACAAAATAAACTGAATTGAATTGAATTTAATTTAATTGAAGTGTGAAAACCCACTCTGTTCGGGACCCGTTTGAAACCAACTTTACCCGTGGTTTGTGGTTCAATGTTTTGAAGCCTCTAGTTCAGCATGTTGGTGCAACCGATGAACGGAAATGACCATATTTAGACTGCAGAGGCGTGGCGTAGACACGCTGTATACAGCGGCTGTATGGTAGAAGTAGAGACCTGTCAATCACCTTGTAGCCCCGCCGTAAAGCATCACCTGCTTTATTGAAGAAGACTTGAAACTAGAGATTGAGACCATAAACTCATGTTTACAATGTTTACTGAGGGAATACATCAAGAGAAGTAGAGTCATTTATATAGACTTCTATACAACCAGAGGAGTCACCCCCTGGTGGTCAGGAGAGAGAATGCAGCTTTAACACATGAAGCATAGACTTCTATACAACCAGAGGAGTCGCCCCCTGGTGGTCAGGAGAGAGAATGCAGCTTTAACACATGAAGCATAGACTTCTATACAACCAGAGGAGTCGCCCCCTGGTGGTCAGTAGAGAGAATGCAGCATCAACACATGAAGCATAGACTTCTATACAACCACAGGTGTCTCCCCCTGGTGGTCAGGAGAGAGAATGCAGCTTTAACACATGAAGCATAGACTTCTATACAACCAGAGGAGTCGCCCCCTGGTGGTCAGGAGAGAGAATGCAGCTTTAACACACTTCAACATTGGCTTAAATGTTCAGACCTGTAGGTGCTCAACATTAATTTTATTTTATTTTTTTACATAAAATGTCATACTTAGTACCCAACCAAGTAGTTTTGTTGCATAAGTAAACCTAACAACTAAGTGTTCATGGATTACTTCAGTAAATTGTTTTTGATTTAGCTATTTATGGGTTGTACACAATGAATCCAGATATAATAAAGAGATAAATTTTTCTCAACTGCAGCTTCAGTTTGCATATATTTCATTTGAAGGCAGCATGATGTCTTCCATAAGTGTGTGACGCTCTGCTGAACTTTTTTATTTTACCTTTGTGTACCCCAAGTGTACACACACACACACACACACGCACAGACACAGACACACACACACACAGTTTTAATGTTTGATTGTTATCACTAACGGATGGTTAATTTAGTGTTTGATGAATGGGTTATGTAAATAGCTGGTAGTGCAAATGTGTGTCTGCACGTCCAGACAGATGAGTGTGATTCATTGCAACAATTTAACCCTTGGTGAGTCGGCCATTTTCAGAGTAACATTGTGCAGGATTCTATAAATGTGTGCATATTCGAGGAGAGAAGGTAAGGACGTTGCATGGAATACATTATCATGAAATTAGTTTGTGAGGTTCACAAAGGATTCTGTAAAGTTTGTGGTGGGATTTGTGAGGCCATATCTGAAACGCCAATATGCAAATTTGCTTCGCCACCATAAGTGAATGTTTTCTCGACTATTCGCTCACATATAATGGAAGTAAATGAGAGACGACTGTCATTTTTTTGTGGTCGTGCTTTCACAGTATCCATTGAATTACAATCTGTTCTATTTCTGCAGTTGTAGAAAAATTACTCCAAACATGAAAATATATTTGGAGCAGATTATGGGACATTGAAACCATGAGACAGTGGAGTGACGCGGAGTGCACCGAGGTTGATTTGCCCCAGCCTAGTTTGACTTGTACTCAGTGGGGTGATGTCAGCCCAAGGTTATGCACACTGAGGTGGTGCGTGACACCCAATGCTTTTCAATAAATCATAAACCCACAGAGAAGAGGAAGCACGGCGGTGTAGTGTCAGAAAGAAAAGCTTAGAGCATATTAAATATTACAGGAAAAGTAATTAGGAGACCAGAGAACAGGTTAAACACAGTGAGTGGTTCATGATTGGGTCTCTTGATCCAGCACATGGACCTCCAGGCGGATGATGAGTCATTCTAATGCTCAGTGCTGCACTTCAGAAACCATTTCACATGAACCCAGAGCTGCAATAGTTCATGCACACATTTTACAAGTTGCACATTGGGAAAGGAGATCCTCAGAATGCCACTGCGAGCCTCGGATTCCTGTTTGGCTAAATAATCGTGTTCTTCCTCAGCAGACGTGTTGAGTTGTCATGGAGATGATTTAGTTCATCAGCATGTCCTAAGTATAGAATTTCATGGGAGATGGTCGGAAATGATCTTTAACGTTGGATGTGAATGCCCTTGACCTTACTGACTCCTGTTGGATGACCTTTGACCTCTGGCACCGAGCGGTTTTAGTCTGGTGTTTCAAAGACAGCTGCGTGTGTGTGTGTTGTCTGTTTCTGGTGTCCAGGGTCTCGCAATAGTGTGTCTGAGTGGCTACGAGGGCATCTTGGTCTTTGTTTATTCGTAAACAGAAGTGAGAGAGCTAAGTTACTGTTTTATTGTATTTCATGAACATATTACTGCTGTTATTACACCTGCCTATGGAGTTGACCATAAGATGGCTAAACGTGCACTTTTATAGAAATGTCTCATACAATGTACTGGCCTTATTTTAAACTGTACACATTTAAAACACAATTTAAAAAGACAGCGCCGTGCTAGAGACCTGTCAATCACCTTGTAGCCCCACCCTAAAGCATTTATGGTCTGTTTGACTCTAAATGACCATAATTTACTAAATGAACATCACGCTGTATTGAAGAAGACTTGAAACTAAAGATTGAGACCAAAAACTCATGTTTACAATGTTTACTGAGAGAATGAGGCTTCCGTACGATCAGGTCTTGTAGCCTGTTCTTGTCCTTTTCGGTGGCCGAACCAAACCACATGGGGATGGATGTGCAGAGGACAGACCTGCAGCAGGTCCCGAGGCAGGTTGAACTTCCTGAGCCGGCGCAGGAAGTTCAACCTCTGCTAGGCCGTTCTTTCCTGATGGTGTCTGTGTTTGACTATAACATCAGTAGGATGACATCATTTGTCTCTCCCGTGCAAGTCGCTGTGATATGATGTTACGAGGCCATGTATCAGCCACGTAGAGGACTTTGGGTGAGAATATGACCTCTGCTCAGGTCAGGGGACCTTCATCATGATGGCTACAATAATGACCACGTGTCGTGGTTAAGGTTACAGAACGCTCATGGCCATCCATCCACCCCAACCTCGTTCTTACTTTATCACTCTATAAAAACGCCACCTGACTTCCTGCTGCTCCTGACACACACGAGTCATAACTCCTGTGGCTGCTCGTCCCCGGACTGTGAACACCTTGTTTTAGGGCACTTGCTTGCCCATTTTCTGCAGAGGAAGGTCTCATTCCGCCAAGCAGAAGGCCGATTTTTATTTATTTTTTACTTTCAAAGTCAACAGAGACACACACGTTTGTGTTTGTACACTAGAAGCACGAAGAGGTCTCAGTGCACCAGTATGAGCACGCCACCAGTCCAGTTTGTTGCTTTTACCATTACATGATCACTCCTCTAACAAACTGGGATGGGGAGTCTCTTGCTAGACCAACATTATTTATATATATATTTATATTTATATATATATATACTGTATATGTATATATGTATATACATATACAGTACATGACTCATTAAACTCATTGAGAATCTGAGCTCTAAAACCTATGCATGAGGATGAACATTTTTGAAAAAACCAAGGTATTGAAAATGTGCTTCTCCCTCTCTGCTCAACAACTTCCATGAAAGTAGGACTTTATAAGGGACCACTTGGTATTTATTGTGGACCAAAGAGAGTTGTGGACCTAGTCTCCCAAACTGAAGCCCCTCTGAAGGTGAACTTGTTGAGGTTTCATCTGATGCAACAGAGGCTGAGACCGGTGGACACTCAGTGGCAGAAAGGCTCGAGGAGATAAAGACTTTCTGTGGAGAGTCCGGAGGGCATGGAAAGGGAGAGAAAGGGAGGGCTGGGACCAAGTGGAGGAGGCACAAATGAGGAGAGCGGCAGATAGCGCCAGATACTGAGCTGGAGATTTGGCTGTTTAATCGAGTCGGCGAGGATTATAGACGGATTATGTGGGAATTGCGATATAGCAGCAAATTAGCCCGGTAGTTTTAATCTGAGAGGCGGACAAAGCAAAGTACTTGACTAGACCGCAGTGTGTGTGTGTGTGTGTGTGTGTGTGTGTGTGTGTGTGTGTGTGTGTGTGTGTGTGCACGTACGTGTGTGCGCGTGTGTGGTGTGTGTCTGTGTGTGTGTGGTGTGTGTGTGTGTGTGTCTGTGTGTGTGTGTGTGTGTGTCTGTGTGTGTGTGTGTGTGTGTGTGCGTGCCTGTCTGTCTGTCTGTCTGTCTGTGTGTGTGTGTGTGTGTGTGCGTGCCTGTCTGTCTGTCTGTCTGTCTGTCTGTGTGTGTGTGTGTGTGTGTGTCGTTTTTGCAATCTTGGTCAAAATAAGTATTTTTCTCCCCACATGTTCAGTTGACACCAAACGACACGTCTCTGGAATATAAAAAAACCTAAATATTCTTGTTGTTAAGACTTTTAAAAACCTGTAGCCAACAGAATATGAATATGACAACAGACATCCAAAGCTTCATTAGAAAACCTCAATCAAAGCTTCAATTGGACACCACCATGACAACGGCATCGTTTTTAATCCACAGTGCATGAAAACAGTAAACAGCAACTGCACATTCCGGCACGATAAATCTCCAATATTCATGAAAACAAATCCCTAAATGTAATGTTAGATGTGAATTCCATATCAGAAACTGTATTTTGACAGTATGTTGAATTCTATCCTTCCGTGAACTATTGCAGTCAATGGAAACATCATATTTAAACATCTGTTTATGGAGCAATCTGTCTTTATAAACAAATAAAATACAGCCATCTTTGTTGTCTTGATGACTGGATTAAATATCTCCCTTACATGCAACCCCAGCAGTGGTCGTGAGGGCTGTGAAGTCAGTGTGAAGCCATCTCTGGCTTCTAGCTGCATGCCACAGTCCAACAGGACCCCGTCGTGCCCTTGTGCTGAAGGTCGTGGGTTCGATCAGAGTAGACGGGCTCACGCCTACTCAGGCGTTGAATCATACTTCTGCTTCTTCCTCCTCACAAAGCACGGCAGCTGCCATCTATATTTTATTTAGTTCCCCTCAAATGAAAACACTTTTAGGCTCCACTTTCCTCACTGACTCACATCCACAACAATGATCGGATCAATAGAGTCGATCGGAAGAAAATGAACTCTTTTGATAATTGATTCATTGTTGGAGTCATTTTGTTTTTTTTGGTCAGACGAGATGAGTCAATCATAAATGTCACCGTGATTGGCATGAGCCAAAGGATTCAACATTAGGCTGATGAATCGATAACAAATACATTTATTATTTTGCAGTCCTCTTTATTACAATGCATATGTTATTAAAAAGTATCTTACACACACACAGCAGGAATACAAGGATTCTCATTTCAACACTGTTGAAAACTATAATCTGACTGATAAAGTGAAGGAAAGTAAGGTAAACCTCTCTGTGAGCTCTGTAAACGGGGGGGGGGGGGGCACTGAAGGGAGCAGTCCAGCACCAATGAAACCCGATCGAAGCAGGTAGGTCAGGCAGCCATGACGGCAGACACAGTCCAGTGAGTCCTGCATTCAGGAAGCACGCACACACACACACACACACACACCACTGGAGCAACTGACCGTGCACCTCTGTGAATGACAATAGATGGGGTGTAGAGGAGAGCAAAACATCTGAGTTATGACTTATTAAAGCTATGTGTAAGTGTGTGTGTGTGTGTGTGTGTGTGTGTGTTATTATAGAGGACACGTTGAAGTTGCTTACATAAGAGCTCATCTCCAGCCTATACAGTAGCACCTCAGCTCTAGAGTCATCCCGTGAAGTGGCAGCCGCCTCGTGTCCGTTTAATCCCAGTCCCTCCACCAAGACCCAGTCCCTCCACCAAGACCCAGTCCCTCCACCAAGACCCTACCTCCACCAAGACCCAGTCCCTCCACCAAGACCCAGTCCCTCCACCAAGACCCAGTCCCTCCACCAAGACCCTACCTCCACCAAGACCCAGTCCCTCCACCAAGACCCAGTCCCTCCACCAAGACCCAGTCCCTCCACCAAGACCCTACCTCCACCAAGACCCAGTCCCTCCACCAAGACCCAGTCCCTCCACCAAGACCCAGTCCCTCCACCAAGACCCTACCTCCACCAAGACCCAGTCCCTCCACCAAGACCCAGTCCCTCCACCATGACCCAGTCCCTTCACCAAGACCCAGTCCCTCCACCATGACCCAGTCCCTCCACCAAGACCCAGTCCCTCCACCAAGACCCAGTCCATTCACCAGGACCCAGTCCCTCCACCATGACCCAGTCCCTCCACCATGACCCAGTCCCTCCACCATGAGCCAGTCCCTCCACCAAGACCCAGTCCCTCCACCATGACCCAGTCCCTCCACCAAGACCCAGTCCCTCCACCAAGACCCAGTCCATTCACCAGGACCCAGTCCCTCCACCATGACCCAGTCCCTCCACCATGACCCAGTCCCTCCACCAAGACCCAGTCCCTCCACCAAGACCCAGTCCACTCACCATGACCCAGTCCCTCCACCAAGACCCAGTCCACTCACCATGACCCAGTCCCTCCACCATGACCCAGTCCATTCACCAGGACCCAGTCCCTCCACCATGACCCAGTCCCTCCACCAAGACCCAGTCCCTCCACCATGACCCAGTCCATTCACCAGGACCCAGTCCCTCCACCAAGACCCAGTCAATTCACCAGGTCCCAGTCCCTCCACCATGACCCAGTCCCTCCACCATGACCCAGTCCATTCAGCAAGACCCAGTCCCTCCACCATGACCCAGTCCCTCCACCAAGACCCAGTCCCTCCACCATGACCCAGTCCCTCCACCAAGACCCAGTCCCTCCACCATGACCCAGTCCATTCACCAGGTCCCAGTCCCTCCACCATGACCCAGTCCCTCCACCATGACCCAGTCCATTCACCAAGACCCAGTCCCTCCACCATGACCCAGTCCCTCCACCAAGACCCAGTCCCTCCACCATGACCCAGTCCCTCCACCAAGACCCAGTCCCTCCACCATGACCCAGTCCCTCCACCATGACCCAGTCCCTCCACCAAGACCCAGTCCCTCCAACATGACCCAGTCCATTCACCAGGACCCAGTCCCTCCACCAAGACCCAGTCCCTCCACCAAGACCCAGTCGATTCACCAGGACCCAGTCCGTCCACCATGACCCAGTCCCTCCACCAAGACCCAGTCCCTCCACCAAGACACAGTCCCTCCACCATGACCCAGTCCCTCCACCATGACCCAGTCCATTCACCATGACCCAGTCCCTCCACCAGGACCCAGTCCCTCCACCAAGACCCAGTCCCTCCACCAAGACCCAGTCCCTCCACCAGGACCCAGTCCCTCCACCAAGACCCAGTCCCTCCACCAAGACCCAGTCCATTCACCAGGACCCAGTCCCTCCACCATGACCCAGTCCATTCACCAGGACCCAGTCCATTCACCAGGACCCAGTCCCTCCACCAAGACCCAGTCCCTCCACCATGACCCAGTCCCTCCACCATGACCCAGTCCATTCACCAAGACCCAGTCCCTCCACCATGACCCAGTCCCTCCACCATGACTCAGTCCATTCACCAAGACCCAGTCCCTCGACCAGGACACTGGGGCTTTGTGGCCAGTTGTTTTCAATGCTGGTGTTGGTGTGCTGCTCCTTTCACTAATTTTTCATCTTCTTCGGCTTAATGAGAAGTGACAAAACAAAAGAATTGGGAAAGCTGCAACAACATTCAGATCAGCTGTTAGGTTCCCTCTGGGCTCCAAACATTCTCAGTGCATTAGGAAACTCAGAGTCCCTCCACCATGACCCAGTCCCTCCACCAAGACCCAGTCCCTCCACCATGACCCAGTCCCTCCACCAAGACCCAGTCCCTCCACCAAGACCCAGTCCCTCCACCATGACCCAGTCCCTCCACCAAGACCCAGTCCCTCCACCATGACCCAGTCCATTCACCAGGTCCCAGTCCCTCCACCATGACCCAGTCCCTCCACCATGACCCAGACCCTCCACCATGACCCAGTCCATTCACCAAGACCCAGTCCCTCCACCAAGACCCAGTCCCTCCACCAAGACCCTACCTCCACCAAGACCCAGTCCCTCCACCAAGACCCAGTCCCTCCACCATGACCCAGTCCCTCCACCAAGACCCAGTCCCTCCACCATGACCCAGTCCCTCCACCAAGACCCAGTCCCTCCACCAAGACCCAGTCCCTCCACCATGACCCAGTCCCTCCACCATGACCCAGTCCCTCCACCAAGACCCAGTCCCTCCACCATGACCCAGTCCCTCCACCAAGACCCAGTCCCTCCACCAAGACCCAGTCCATTCACCAGGACCCAGTCCCTCCACCATGACCCAGTCCCTCCACCATGCCCCAGTCCCTCCACCAAGACCCAGTCCCTCCACCATGACCCAGTCCCTCCACCAAGACCCAGTCCCTCCACCATGACCCAGTCCCTCCACCATGACCCAGTCCCTCCACCAAGACCCAGTCCCTCCACCAAGACCCAGTCCACTCACCATGACCCAGTCCCTCCACCAAGACCCAGTCCACTCACCATGACCCAGTCCCTCCACCATGACCCAGTCCATTCACCAGGACCCAGTCCCTCCACCATGACCCAGTCCCTCCACCAAGACCCAGTCCCTCCACCATGACCCAGTCCATTCACCAGGACCCAGTCCCTCCACCAAGACCCAGTCCATTCACCAGGTCCCAGTCCCTCCACCATGACCCAGTCCCTCCACCATGACCCAGTCCCTCCACCATGACCCAGTCCATTCACCAAGACCCAGTCCCTCCACCATGACCCAGTCCCTCCACCAAGACCCAGTCCCTCCACCATGACCCAGTCCCTCCACCAAGACCCAGTCCCTCCACCATGACCCAGTCCATTCACCAGGTCCCAGTCCCTCCACCATGACCCAGTCCCTCCACCATGACCCAGTCCCTCCACCAAGACCCAGTCCCTCCACCATGACCCAGTCCCTCCACCAAGACCCAGTCCCTCCACCATGACCCAGTCCATTCACCAGGACCCAGTCCCTCCACCAAGACCCAGTCCCTCCACCAAGACCCAGTCCATTCACCAGGACCCAGTCCGTCCACCATGACCCAGTCCCTCCACCAAGACCCAGTCCCTCCACCAAGACACAGTCCCTCCACCATGACCCAGTCCCTCCACCATGACCCAGTCCATTCACCAGGACCCAGTCCCTCCACCAAGACCCAGTCCATTCACCAGGTCCCAGTCCCTCCACTATGACCCAGTCCCTCCACCATGACCCAGTCCATTCACCAAGACCCAGTCCCTCCACCATGACCCAGTCCCTCCACCAAGACCCAGTCCCTCCACCATGACCCAGTCCCTCCACCAAGACCCAGTCCCTCCACCATGACCCAGTCCATTCACCAGGTCCCAGTCCCTCCACCATGACCCAGTCCCTCCACCATGACCCAGACCCTCCACCATGACCCAGTCCATTCACCAAGACCCAGTCCCTCCACCAAGACCCAGTCCCTCCACCAAGACCCTACCTCCACCAAGACCCAGTCCCTCCACCAAGACCCAGTCCCTCCACCATGACCCAGTCCCTCCACCAAGACCCAGTCCCTCCACCATGACCCAGTCCCTCCACCAAGACCCAGTCCCTCCACCAAGACCCAGTCCATTCACCAGGACCCAGTCCCTCCACCATGACCCAGTCCCTCCACCATGACCCAGTCCCTCCACCAAGACCCAGTCCCTCCACCATGACCCAGTCCCTCCACCAAGACCCAGTCCCTCCACCATGACCCAGTCCATTCACCAGGACCCAGTCCCTCCACCATGACCCAGTCCCTCCACCATGCCCCAGTCCCTCCACCAAGACCCAGTCCCTCCACCATGACCCAGTCCCTCCACCAAGACCCAGTCCCTCCACCATGACCCAGTCCCTCCACCATGACCCAGTCCCTCCACCAAGACCCAGTCCCTCCACCAAGACCCAGTCCACTCACCATGACCCAGTCCCTCCACCAAGACCCAGTCCACTCACCATGACCCAGTCCCTCCACCATGACCCAGTCCATTCACCAGGACCCAGTCCCTCCACCATGACCCAGTCCCTCCACCAAGACCCAGTCCCTCCACCATGACCCAGTCCATTCACCAGGACCCAGTCCCTCCACCAAGACCCAGTCCATTCACCAGGTCCCAGTCCCTCCACCATGACCCAGTCCCTCCACCATGACCCAGTCCATTCACCAAGACCCAGTCCCTCCACCATGACCCAGTCCCTCCACCAAGACCCAGTCCCTCCACCATGACCCAGTCCCTCCACCATGACCCAGTCCATTCACCAGGACCCAGTCCCTCCACCAAGACCCAGTCCATTCACCAGGTCCCAGTCCCTCCACCATGACCCAGTCCCTCCACCAGGACCCAGTCCGTCCACCATGACCCAGTCCCTCCACCAAGACCCAGTCCCTCCACCAAGACACAGTCCCTCCACCAAGACCCAGTCCCTCCACCATGACCCAGTCCCTCCACCATGACCCAGTCCCTCCACCATGACCCAGTCCCTCCACCATGACCCAGTCCATTCACCAGGACCCAGTCCCTCCACCAGGACACTGGGGCTTTGTGGCCAGTTGTTTTCAATGCTGGTGTTGGTGTGCTGCTCTTTTCACTAATTTTTCATCTTCTTCGGCTTAATGAGAAGTGACAAAACAAAAGAATTGGGAAAGCTGCAATAACATTCAGATCAGCTGTTAGGTTCCCTCTGGGCTCCAAACATTCTCAGTGCATTAGGAAACTCAGAGTCTGTCAGCTAATGATGGGATGAAAGCACAAGGTTTAATGACATTAATTATTTCTACATTGAGCCATAGACATGATTCCATTCTCATGCATCCAGGAATGCTTTGCTAATTATTGTGTTTTCTTTATTATATCACAATGAACTTGAGCCCACGCAACGATCCCGACAAGCTAACAGGAACACAAACCAGAGTAACAAATTAAGCAACATGAAACGCCGTTCTCCCATGTCTTGTGTATGTAGCTTCAGCTGAACCTTTGATGTAGACTGCGTTTTTAAGGACAAGAGGAAGTGATCGCGGCTGTAGTCAAGTGTCCCACACACGACTCAGAACTAAAGATTTATTGGCGTCACATTTTAACGACTCTAAATCCTCTCTCGCAGTCTCAATGGTGTTTATTCAGACACATAGACTGGAGATATGTAACCAAATGGAAATATGACTAAGTATGGAGGGCTGTACCAAAAAGCTTATTCTCATAATGAACTAACAGAAACCCTCTCGGTCTGAAGCACACAGACACACGGTGAGCGCTCCCGTCTCTGGGATTGAAAAACTATAAACTGACATAACTAAATATTCTGGGTCAATCCATAATTCTTGTTGTTAAGCCTTACAAAAACAACATTTTCTCTGCGTCTAGCAGCAATCTAACAGGACCATGAATTACATTACGTAACCACAGGAACACAATATTATACTTAGGCGGATAACATCATAGAAAACGACAACAGACATTCAAAGCTTCATAAGAACTGACATTGGCTACAGCACTATGATGAAGCTTGCTCCTTTGGTCTGAGATGAGGAGAGACCAGTGTGTGAACTTAAACACCAACAGCAGTCTGCTAAGGGAAAGTCCTGTGTTTGTGTAAACTACGTCACCTGACCGCCCGTCATGATCACTACGAGCACCAGAAGCAAACCTAATGGTTCCTAATAAGCTGCTTGCAAAGACAATTGTATCAATGAAGACGCCTTGAATTCCACCGTGGCCTTTTTACCGGGCTTGATTGGAGAAGGACTTTGATGTCACAACACTTTGACGTGGCGTCGACAATAAGCACGTGGTTCCTGGTTCACAATAATTTTTATTTTTCCCTGTTTTATGACACAAAGCGCATACTTTCTGGCTGACGTGGCCAAGCCTCAACCTCCCGTCTCTCCTCTCTGCAGATGTGTTTGTTCAACAGTCGAACAACCATGACAGAGTTATTCCTGCCACCCTTGGGACCCGCTGGGCAGATCAAGTGCAAACAACCCACTTGTGAGGCATCGGGCAGGATGCCGCTATCGCCGCCGCCCATCGTGTAATCACAAGCCCCTTCCCCGATCGTTGTCACTGAGGGGAGACGTTCAAACTGTGGAGCCCCCAGCTGGGGATGGCTTTTTAGGAGGGACGGCGATGTCCTGCAGAGTCCAGAGTACTGGCTTCAGTGGAAGGAGAGTGTCCTGCATTATGCATGGTGGTTGTTATTTTCATCACATGGTGCTGTCAGGCGTCATTGTCGTTCCTGCCCCGTCAGCACAAATTGCAGTGTGTTCACAGATTGCTGTTTTGGTGTCTACTTTAACCCCCATCTCTTACTGCCTCCATTTGTTCTTCCCTCTCTACTCGATGGGAATGGGGTTAGGAGGCCCGGTGCGTTCCATTAACTGGTCCCTGTCTCCAGAGTGGCTGTGTGGGTGCCGGTCTGAGGAGGGACTCTTGTTGTGACAAAGCTGGCCCTGGCTCTCAGGCCACTCAGGAGAGTGAGGGGGGGGGGGGGAGTCCATGCATTATTTCACACAGCAAGTGACAGCACAGCACACAGGCACAGACGCCAACAGACACCGTGGTGTCAGCGAGAGGTGTGTGTGTGTGTGTGTGTGGGGGGGGGGTTCCGGCTTTATGCCACTGCCACTGTGAAGGCTGGACGGAATTTAGTGGTTTAAGTTGTTGGAGTAAATTTTTTGAGGCCATGTTTGGTAAAAGATGAGTTCCTAAAAGCTTTTCCCAGGTCTCAAAGCACTCCGTTACAGTCGCAAAGGAAAAGTGATCCAAGTGACTCCACAGCCCCCTGCGATGCTCTTGTGTGTGTCTGCCGTGTGATGACTTGATTGGTTTTCTGGAAGGAGCCTTTAATGATGGAAACCTATTTGTTCAGTGCTCTATACATGACCTTGGTCTATTAAGGCCCATTGAGTCACTCATTTGATATGAGAATGGGATGCATCATTATGTCGAGGCTGCTCTCAATTAACACCAAACTTGATGACCAAGAAAGTTGCCTCGAAATATCTTCGTTCTCTAAGTCGGTGCTGAGCGATGTAACACAAAAACAGTTGAAAAACAGATCTAGCTCCACTATTCAGTGCCATACAGTCCCCTGCTCTTCAAATGTATTCAGCAATTATTTTCTAAAATGTGTAATGTGTTCTCACATGAACCCTATTGTGTCCAGTCGTGTCAACCAAACAGCCTCCCTCGGTTCCATATTCACTATTCTTTGAGCGCCGTAATGCTGCAATTTCCCTTTGTGTTCCATTTATTCTGTCTAAAATGTGTTGATAAAGACGCAGAGAGAGAGGAACAGAGAGGGAAGGGAAAACGGAGTTGGGAGATAGAGGAAATAAAACTGAATTCACAGAGACAGGAGAAAGATGGGAGTTGTCCATCTCTCCAGCATTGCCCATTAGGAAGGAAAGGCTTTGTGTGTGTGTTGTGTGTGTGTTGTGTGTGTGTGTTGTGTGTGTGTGTGTGTGTGTGTGTGTTGTGTGTGTGTGTGTGTGTGTGTGTGTTGTGTGTGCGTGTGTGTGTGTGTGTGTGTGTGAGTTGTGTGTGCGTGTGTGTGCATGTGTGTCTGTGTGTTGTGTGTGTGTGTGTGAGTGTTGTGTGTGTGTGTGTGTGTTGTGTGTGCGTGTGTGTGTGTTGTGTGTGTGTGTGTGTGTGTGAGTTGTGTGTGCGTGTGTGTGTGTGTGTTTGTGTGTGTGTGTGTGCATGTGTGTGTGTGTTGTGTGTGTGTGTGTGAGTTGTGTGTGCGTGTGTGTGTTTGTGTGTGTGTGTGTGTGTTGTGTGTGCGTGTGTGTGTGTGTGTGTGTGTGTGTGTTGTGTGTGCGTGTGTGTGTGTTGTGTGTGTGTGTGTGTGTGTTGTGTGTGTGTGCATGCTTGGATGTGTACACGCCGGGCTGTACGTGTGTGTTTGCGCGTTACATGCAAGCCCACTTCCTCTTTCCCCTCCTGATGTCCCACTTCCCGTCACAGAGGCCTGGCGCTCCCAGATAAGGCCTTCCAGTACATTCCTCCTTCCTGTCGGCGCTCTCCCCTCCATCCACACCAATTCCAGGCCTGCGGCGATCAATTGCTCCGATAACGATTCGCCAACCAAAATAAATAAATCCGTTCTGTCTTCTCCAGATCAGCACAAAAGGCTAGTTAGTTGATAACGGCCTCTGTTGTCGAGGCAGAGCGCAGGAAACCAGGAGCTCTCCACGGGGATCGGCTGCTCGTGGTCCTCAGCTGCTCAGCACAGATCCATATGTCCTCACCTGCTGTGGGTGATGGGTATACTAAGGGGCATAAGGGCTTGAGTTAGTCTTCAAAGGAGCAGGGATTGCTGGTTTTAGCCACGCCCACCCCTCCTGCAACCCAATCCCCCCATAGCAGCAGGAGAAGGGGGGGGGTCAGACATCGTGAGCAGAGCGTGTGCACGACTTGTCTCCTGTTTCTGCTCATGAGCGCGGGATGCACAGGTTGGGCGGTAACTGGAGTCGGACCCCATTGTCCATTGTGCTGAGGGATTCTGGGTAGTGGAGCGGGCTGCAGCGCCTACAATGGCTCCATTTAGAGAAGGGAGGCTGTTACCTGGAGAGAAGAAGAGTTCTGAAAAAACTGACACTTAAAAATATAACTAATATTAAATTTTATTTTACTTTCCTTCAGAGTTAATTTCACAAATGGTGAAAATGAACTTGTAATGATGCATATAATGGATGTCATCCAACCACATTGGAGCGGTAATAAGAATACTTTTTTTCAAATATATATATTTGTGTGTATATGAATAAGTACTTTTAAATAAAATAAAGTGCACATCCTGAAAGCTTATGTCTGGACATTTTCCCTGCAGCTACCAGCAGTAATAAACCTCGGCAGGAATACACAAAGGGGTCATGAGAAAGGATCAGCGAGTGCTGCCGTCATTGACAACAAGCATGATACCAAATGAACCACTAAGACTGAGCAGCAGCAGAATACAACATGTTGACCTATCGCCTGATGTACAGGTGCAGACAGTTGTACAGTCCAGTTCCGTTCAAAGAGGAAACTTCTCCAGCAATGTGGGGGAAATCTCTCCTCTCGCAGCTCTCTGATTCTTGCCTATCTAGCCCATCGTCTGTGTGTTCAGGACACGGCGGCTTGGTGGTGTGCTCATGCTGACAGAGCGCATCACATCACACCAACATGCGCTCATGGGTCACCTGTTGGTCTCAGAGTTCACTGTGTGACTTTACAGGCAAAGGTTTCTATCTATGTCCTTTGAGTGTGACCTTGGATACCTACGCCGTTAAATAAATAACATTATCTCAACGGACATTTAGTCAATGTCTTTTCCCCCCCACTGCTGTTTCTGTCCCACTGTGACCTCTTTTGTATGTAACCTTGTTTCTGTTATTGTATTTTGTAATTAAATTCTATAAAATTTATTTTGTGTAGCCCAAAATCATAAAATCCCCTCAGAGGGCTTTACAATCTGTACACATACGACATCCCTGACCTTTGACCTCACGTCACCTCACAACAACCTGAAACGTGTTGTAACTTTACCAAACAAGACCCTGAACATGGTGTTGATGTTGCAGACTGTCAGGATCATACAGGAGGCCACACTCTGCCAAGAGCAAAGTATTGAGCTAAGTTCATGCACTTCCACCTCTGATGCATTGTGGACCTAGTTAAATAGTCCTGGTTAGCAAGGACCAGACAACCAGGACACTCTGTGTGCTTCTAATATGGCTTTGAACAATTCTATCTTTACCGATGCTGTCAGCCATGCTAATGCTAGCGTCGTGATCACAGTGCTGCTCAGTCCGTCCAACACTTTGATCCACAACTCAACTGTTGCTTCATTTACCAACACAATTTGGCTCAGACATTCATGTTCCCCATATGATGACTTGTACCAAATTCAACGTTGGTGATCCTCTGACTTTTCTTTTGTCAACATTTCCATGTGTCCAACAAATCGTTCTTTTGTTTACAACCAAATACCAGCAACACCATTTATACCAGCCTGAGCTGTGTGATGTGTGCTGACACGCTACTGATGAGGAAGAGTTAGCACGTTGACACGCTACTGATGAGGAAGAGTTAGCACATTGACACGCTATTGATGAGGAAGAGTTAGCACGTTGACATGCTACTGATGCGGAAGAGTTAGCACGTTGATACGCTATTGATGAGGAAGAGTTAGCACGTTGACACGCTACTGATGAGGAAGAGTTAGCACGTTCACACGCTACTGATGAGGGAGAGTTAGCACGTTGACATGCTACTGATGAGGAAGAGTTAGCACGTTCACACGCTACTGATGAGGAAGAGTTAGCACGTGGACACACGCTACTGTTGAGGAAGAGTTAGCACGTTGACACGCTACTGATGAGGAAGAGTTAGCACGTGGACACACACTACTGTTGAGGAAGAGTTAGCACGTTGATACGCTACTGATGAGGAAGAGTTAGCACGTTGACACGCTACTGATGAGGAAGAGATAGCACGTTGATACGCAATTGATGAGGAAGAGTTAGCACGTTGACACGCTACTGATGAGGAAGAGTTAGCACATTGACACACTATTGATGAGGAAGAGTTAGCACGTTGACACGCTACTGATGAGGAAGAGTTAGCACGTTGACACGCTACTGATGAGGAAGAGATAGCACGTTGACACGCTACTGATGAGGAAGAGTTAGCACGTTGACACGCTACTGATGAGGAAGAGATAGCACGTTGATACGCAATTGATGAGGAAGAGTTAGCACGTTGACACGCTACTGATGAGGAAGAGTTAGCACATTGACACACTATTGATGAGGAAGAGTTAGCACGTTGATACGCTACTGATGAGGAAGAGTTAGCACGTTGACACGCTACTGATGAGGAAGAGATAGCACGTTGATACGCAATTGATGAGGAAGAGTTAGCACGTTGACACGCTACTGTTGAGGAAGAGTTAGTACGTTGACACACGCTACTGTTGAGGAAGAGTTAGCATGTTGACACGCTACTGATGCGGAAGAGTTAGCACGTTGACACGCTACTGATGAGGAAGAGTTAGTACGTTGACACACGCTAATGATGAGGAAGAGTTAGCACGTTCACACGCTACTGTTGAGGAAGAGTTAGCACGTTGACACGCTACTGATGAGGAAGAGTTAGCACGTTCACACGCAACTGATGAGGAAGAGTTAGCACGTTCACACGCAACTGATGAGGAAGAGTTAGCACGTTCACACGCAACTGATGAGGAAGAGTTAGCATGTTGACACGCTACTGATGAGGAAGAGTTAGCACGTTGACACGCTACTGATGAGGAAGAGTTAGCACGTTGACACGCTACTGATGCGGAAGAGTTAGCATGTTGACACACGCTACTGTTGAGGAAGAGTTAGCACGTTCACACACTACTGATGAGGAAGAGTTAGCACGTTGACACGCTACTGACGAGGAAGAGTTAGCACGTTGACACGCTACTGATGCTGAAGAGTTAGCACGTTGACACGCTACTGATGAGGAAGAGTTAGTACGTGGACACACGCTACTGATGAGGAAGAGTTAGTACGTTGATACACGCTACTGATGAGGAAGAGTTAGCACGTTCACACGCTACTGTTGAGGAAGAGTTAGCACGTTGACATGCTACTGATGAGGAAGAGTTAGCACGTTCACACACTACTGATGAGGAAGAGTTAGCACGTTGACACGCTACTGACGAGGAAGAGTTAGCATGTTGACACGCTACTGATGCTGAAGAGTTAGCACGTTGACACGCTACTGATGAGGAAGAGTTAGTACGTGGACACACGCTACTGATGAGGAAGAGTTAGCACGTTCACACGCTACTGTTGAGGAAGAGTTAGCACTTTCACACGCTACTGATGAGGAAGAGTTAGCACGTTCACACGCAACTGATGAGGAAGAGTTAGCATGTTGACACGCTACTGATGAGGAAGAGTTAGCACGTTCACACACTACTGATGAGGAAGAGTTAGCACGTTGACACACGGTACTGTTGAGGAAGAGTTAGCACGTTGACACGCTACTGATGAGGAAGAGTTAGCACGTTCATACGCAACTGACTTTAGACTTTAGACAGTGATGTCTGTTGTGACCAGTGTGAACCCATAAAATATGAAACTCTGATCCTTATGTTATGTTCATAGCCTTCGTGTATTGTGGCTGTTTATTTGTCTCTTGTCCATTAATGCTGGAGTTGCCTAATAGACACATGTATGCATAGAGCAATGGTAGTGACAACAGTCACTGTCGTACACAACACTGGTTTCAACCCATGCCGTCTCATTAAAAGCATCTCCTGGTGACAGGCCGACAGCCTGCTCGCTGATTGAGAGGCTGCTGGTCTTCAGTCGGCAGGAGCAACTCATATCTCTCACCGGGAGTTTGATTCCCATCAGTGACATGTTTACTGTCAGTCACTTTTATTTATAGCTGCCAGCGAGGTTTCATTAGTTAGGCCACACATGTTAGCAGGTGGATGTGTGTGTATGTGGGTGGGTGGGTGGGTGGGTTGTGTGGGCGTGGGTGCGTGTGTGTGTGTGTGTTGGGGGGGGGGCATGTGTGTGTGTGTGTGTGTGTTGGGGGGGGGGGGGGCATGTGTGTGTGTGTGTGTGAGTGTGTGTGCCTCCCAGTCTGCTGCCCCCGCCCCTCCACCCTCCACCAGATGTGCTTGTCTCTTCTACCTTTAGCGCTGCCTTTGAACGCTGATAGGATTAAGAGTGTTGAGGCTTACAGCCGCTCTGCCATCTCACCCAATCAACTGAGAGTGCAGCAGAGATGAAGAAGAGCTACTGTGCAACAACTCTGTTCACACACTCTCATGTTGCACACACACACACACACACACACTGTGTATGATACTGTGTGAAATCCCTGGTTTTTAGCTTCATCTAGACATGTTAATGACTAAAGACATATCCTACTGTGCTAAACTGAAATATACCAACATGTGTTTGACTCACAGTTCCAGTTCCAATATACTGTAATATGTCTGTGGAAGGACAGCTAACGTGGCATAATAATGAGACAATACTGTTTCATGATTTGAATTTGTAATATGTAATTATTAAAATTCTACTTTAGATTGAAACCTTTTTGATTGTCCTGATTTACATTTGATATGTTGTCGGTCTTCATAGCAGGTCAAATATTCCCAATGGGGACTCTGGTGTGGAAACGCTAGCTGTATTTCCAATAATATGCACATTTTGACGTTTCACAAAAAAATACTAAATTCAACTGAACTTTTTGAATTGCGTAAAATAACTTTTACAGTCGCTTCAGGTGGTTTTTGGTTTTGTCAAATAAATGTTGGCGTTTTAAATGGTAAATGGACCTTTTCTAGTCCTCCAACCACTCAAAGCACTTTCACACTACTCATCATTCACACCCGAGGCAGCGGCCGTGGTGCCAACTGCCCATCAGGAGTAACTAACATTCACACAGCGACGGGAGCAATCTGGGGTTAAGTGTCTTAACCAAGGACACATCGGCATGGGAGCCGGGGATCAAACCGCCGATCCTCTGATTGAAGGACGACCCTGCTCACCACTGAACCACAGCCGCCCACAAATGTGGTGTGTCTAAATGAATTGTGGAAACACTTGAAATTAATTCTGACAAACATACGCAAACATTTAACCCGTGACTCATTGGCGTCTTCCTGGAAATCTGTTTGTATTGTCTTTGTCTGCAGTCAGCATGAACCATGGCCAATACTAACTGATATAAAACTATTGAAACACATGAAGACCTCTGGGTTGTTTTGCTTCCTGTTCTCAACCTCTCCTTCTTGTTTACTGGCGGGTTACAGCCATGCAGCACTGCGTTGTAACCAAACTACGCTTTGTGTTTATTCTCTCCAAACCAGCTGCTTTTGATTCAGTGAATAGAAACACGACTCCTCTGTGTTCAGTGTCGTACCGTGAACCTGCCCAAAGTGAAGCCAAACACATATTTCAGTGTTAAACCACTTACACATTCCACTTTTAGCAGCATTGTAGTGTGAAATAATAAGCATTTTGACATTTAAATGGAACTGTACTGTATAACTGCTGAAATCTAAATACAGTGGGACTTAATGGGCCTCCATAGTTTGTATTATACAACTCAAAATGAATCACAAACTGTACATGTCATCATGAGGAGCTCATGTAAAAATAGATCAGCATGTCAAAAATAGGAATGGAATTCATAGCGGAGAAATAAATACTATAAGTGATCATAATGTAAGTCAAAAAGTATAACCGTTATCAATAAGCTGTATTGCCCATTTACAAAGAATTACACAGGATTTACTACATCAATCATCTTGGTCGCAATCAAAAAGTGTAGGAGGAGATTAAATAAAAAATGACCTCATAAGTGTGCAAATTTCTACAAATGTATGGAAGAGCAGGACTCCGACACGAAGTGTTAAGCATGCAATTACACATTGATATGACAATGGTATATTACTGGTCTATGCCTCTTCAACAGCTGACAGGAAGAGACTGAACTAACTGTTAAAAAGAAGGCCAGCAGTGGGGTGGGAGACAGGAGGCTGATGGCTAAGCACACTGCTGGTGTCCACTGGGTACGGTGAAGGTGGTGGGAGACAGGAGGCTGATGGCTAAGCACACTGCTGGTGTCCACTGGGTACGGTGAAGGTGGTGGGAGACAGGAGGCTGATGGCTAAGCACACTGCTGGTGTCCACTGGGTACGGTGAAGGTGGTGGGAGACAGGAGGCTGATGGCTAAGCACACTGCTGGTGTCCACTGGGTACGGTGAAGGTGGTGGGAGACAGGAGGCTGATGGCTAAGCACACTGCTGGTGTCCACTGGGTACGGTGAAGGTGGTGGGAGACAGGAGGCTGATGGCTAAGCTGTCATCCCTGATGAACACCACCTCCCACCCCATGCAGGACACTCTGGCAGCTCCTTCAGCTCCTTAGGGTTAGCTTCACCCCCGGTGTCTGAAGGAGAGGAACCACAAGTCCTTATATAGGCACTTAAAACCCTCAATCACTTCATTCAATCCAACCTGTGCAATATTATTACCAATACACTGTGGAAATAACCATATTTATTCTGCCTGTGTGTACATATTATTGTATAAATCATTCAGTTACCGTAGATTGTTTACTGTTTATTTACTGTTTGCTGCCTATTGTTATATTTGATCTTACTATCTTAAAAACAGGTATCAAAAAGTCGTTTAGACTCTGGGTCCAGGCCTCTTTGACCTTTGAATTTATAACACTAAAAAATGACTTGTCACTTTGATTTGCCTCAATTTAGTCAAGAGGCAGTTTTGGGAGCAGCAAATGTTTTTAAATGCATGGATACCATAATATTGATGTATGAAATAGTATATAGATTATACATGAAATGCAAGTCAAATGAGCGATCTGGGTTGAGACTCTCCTGGGATCAGTTTTATTATTGTGCATACTGCCAGTAGTGTGCTATTGCCTGGCTTTGTGTCAGTGACAGGGGGGTGTAGTAGGATAATTATATTCTCTCCAGTAACAGCAGTGATTACAGCATAAAGATAGGTTCTCTCCCCAGGAGTTGATTCTATTACTGTTTACACAAATGCCTGTCGTGGCCAAGCTGACCCCCCCCCCCCCCCATCTCCCCAGCAGGCCACACCAACAACCAACAACTACATCCATATAATTACGTGGCACAATGTCTATTATTATAATACACATTTCATACATAATGCCTGGAACACTTATGATGCCATTCAGTATGAGCCTGGAGGACAGACGGGGCTTTGGCTCTCCACTTCAAACACTGTTCACTCAACACAGTTGAGCAGAACTATTTGTGACAACCACAAACTCAACCGGACTGGGTGATAACACCCGTCATTGTCGAGCAAGAGAGCAGCAGAAGTGACATTGTTTTCTTGAGCCTGACTTACTGTTTCTAAACAAGTTCATCATGGCATTGTGGAATAGTCCCAAATCTTAGGGTTTAGTGGTCTAGCTGCTAAATATTCAGGTGGGATACTGCAACCACCTGAATACCTGCCCTGTGAAAGGCCCTCTGCAGAGCCAGTGTTTGGTTGGCAGTGCAACATGGCGGACTGCGTGAAGAGGATCCAAAGGATACAAAGGGCTCATAATAGTCTCAGGCAAACAGGATTCTTAGTTTCAGATGAAACAAACACACGACTTTCACTCAGAAGACCGGCGTTTCTTGTCCAGTGTGAAACCAGAAGTTGTGTTGTTTTTGTACTGACCACGTTGTGTCATGTGATGCTACCTGCACTAAGCCACGTGACGTTGCCTCTGTCGCTTACGTTACTGTACAAGCCATAATATCTTTTAACCCCAGTTAAGTGGTTTTGTTGCCTAAACACGCGCAATGCTTGTGTGTCAAGAGACTACGGCGAAAAGCTGCCCGAGCGTCATTATAGTGATGCCATGGCGTATTCAATGGAGTAAAGTGAACTTTACACTTGTGCCTTGAAGGTGAAATTGGCTCTCAACCCTCACAGTGTCAGGTCGGGTTTTCTTCTTGAGCACTTGATGCATCGGCTCATAGATTAAAGGCTTCTCTCTAAGCTCTAAACTGTCACTTCCACAGCCACAGTTACAGTAACATGCAGATAAATAACACTTTTATCCCAGTCTTAAGGCTTTTATCATGCCAGGCAAAGAGGGAATGCAGAAAACACAGCTAGTTCCTCACTAGAAAAGAAACCTTTCATATTCAAGTTGTGTTTGATCTTCACAATACAATTCCTTCTTTTACTTTAATGCGTCTCATTAGAATCCAACAAGAGTTCAACCATCTTAAAGCTGCTACGAGCATGTTTGTGTAGACAGTCTGACATTTCCATCTTTGCTCTATGTCGTCACTCCAGGCCCTCTGCCAGCAGAGAGCTGACATGGAGCAAATTGCTATTTTTCCATAAACAATTCCTCAAAGCTTTATCAGAGACGGATGTCCCTCTGAACAATCCGCCAGCAAGTAGCTCTTTGAAAGATTGTCACGAATACTCAAGGGGTCTGTTTCTCCTGTTTTCTTGCCGCCTCTTAAGGCTAATTCTCGGCAAATATGTGTAATAGCTCCATCTTAAGGTGTGATTTACTGCCGATCCACAGCGGACAGAAAAAAGGTTTCTATTGCACCGAGGCTGGAGGGGATATCAGAGACCAAACAGCACAAATAACTATTTCCTCTAGAGACAGTGAACTTTGCTTGTCACTTCCCGTCCTTCCAGAGCTCTTTTGTTTGCTTTTGATGCCCACGCCCACATGCTCTCTCTGGGATCGTGAGCTGGTCTGATTAGGATATGCAACGTCTTCTGTAAGAAGGAAAGACAGGATGTTATCAGAGGGAGGCTGAGGGCGCCCTAGTACGGTATGGTGCCGTGTTAGATGTACAGTTTAGCAACCGATTGGATTTTTATCAGTCGGCTTATCACTCTGTATGTTTGTCACAAGGCTGAAGGAATTCATATGAGGAGGTAAGCTGACCTCAGTTTATCCTTGGCCTCAGATCATATATTAACGATATTATAATAATTTTAAGACCATTTTCTAACACTGATATACTTATGATGATATAATATAATAGCATAATAAAGAAGGTACACTCTTTCTAGTAGCAGTGACATTTTAATTCTTAAGAATATTCAATGGAATTGGAAGGTGACATTTGTTATATCCCTAAATATATAAAATTAAAACTAAATCAAACAAAACAATGAATCAAATGGACTCTCTGGCTCTGTTAACTAAATTGTGTCATGTCGGCACAATGCCCATGTCTTCTAATGATGGGGGAAATCGGGCTGTTTATCCTGCCATCATATTGGCTAGAATGTTGGTGACTCATTTTATGTAAAATACGATAAGTAGATAACATCAAACTGATCGAGGTCATGTTCATATATATCGTACGATAAGTAGATAACATCAAACTGATCGAGGTCATGTTCATATAAATCGTACGATAAGTAGATAACATCAAAATGATCAAGGGTGTGTCCATATACATCGTACGATAAGAAGATAACATCAAACTGATCAAGGGTGTGTCCATATATATCGTACGATAAGAAGATAACATCAAAATGATCAAGGGTGTGTCCATATACATCGTACGATAAGAAGATAACATCAAACTGATCAAGGGTGTGTCCATATATATCGTACGATAAGAAGATAACATCAAACTGATCAAGGGTGTGTCCATATATATCAAACGATAAGTAGATAACATCAAAATGATCGAGGTCATGTTCATATATATCGTACGATAAGAAGATAACATCAAAATGATCGAGGTCATGTTCATATATATCGTACAATAAGTAGATAACATCAAAATGATCAAGGGTGTGTCCATATATATCGTACGATAAGTAGATAACATCAAAATGATCGAGGTCATGTTCATATATATCGTACGATAAGTAGATAACATCAAAATGATCAAGGGTGTGTCCATATACATCGTACGATAAGTAGATAACATAAATGGTCGATCTAGTTATTATTGTGAAAGGCCTCGTCACAGCAAAGAGCTGCTCTGTTCGGTTTTAGAATGTCAGACAGTGGAGAGAACTTCCATCCCAAAAGAACTTCTCTAAGTCCGAGATAAAACCAGTCTCTATGCTAAGCTAAGCTAACTATCGCAAGGCTCCAGCTTTGTATTTATTTTACAGACATGAGAGGGGCGTCGACCATCTCGTCAGATTTTCCAAAAACTACCTAACTAACAGCTGGAAGACTGTGACAGAAATATTATTACTGTATACTGTATTGACACTCCAACTTTCACCAGTAATGCTCCTTAAGATGCTTGATCCTTCTGCAAAGATTACAGTTTGTGTGTGCTATGTGGCTGAGAGTGGCACTAGGAAGGACACAGTGTGAGAAAGACGCTTCCTGAGAAACGACCCTAATCCAGACCTCTGTGTCAGGGTCATCATCGTCTCCATCTGCTGTCCATCATTGTTGTACCAGTGAAGATGCCAATCCAGAAAATACAAAGTGTTTCTGTGATCATTGGTAGCCAACGTCTGTCTTTAGACATTTACACACATTCCAATCAAGGACAAAGTTTCCACCACTTTCTCTCATCGCTAACGTCCCTTAACATTAGCCCGCGGCAGACGACTCAGACATTATCAGTATTTGTGTCAAAACAAGATGAATGCCTTTCCCTCTCTCCCCGCTGACCCCTTATCTTTGATTCCGAGCATCGTCCTCTCTCCTCTCTGCTCTCGTTTCCGGTTGTGAGTGTGCGTGGTGAGCGTGTGGCAGGTGGAGGTGGTTGTGAGTTTTGTCGTGGAGTTTGGATCATTGTTTGTCTGCTTTGGTTCCTCTGTTCCTCTTTACGCACATGATCAGGTAAGAGCTTTACTGGTGTGTTCGGTGTGTTCGGGGCCATGGCGTCCTCGGAGACGTCGCGGCCGTCGATCCGTCAGGGAGTCCGGCTGGTTCCCCCTGACGGCAGCGTGTCTGTGGAGGAGGTGCTGCTGGCGGTAGGAGAGCAGGTGGGACACGACCATTTCTCCTTCGCCTCCAGGATGAATAAGGCGGTGGTCGTGTTCGTGAGCAGCGAGGCTCATGTGGTTAAACTAGTGGAGAGTGTTCATCAGAGACCTGTTCGTGCAGGTCTCTCCGCTGTCAACGCCCTCAACGCGCATCACCGTGTCCGGTGTTCTTCCGTTTATTCCCAACGACGTGCTGGAGAAAGAGCTGCGCAGGTTCGGAAAGTTCGCTAGCGGGTTCAAAGCTGTGAGTCTGGGCTGTAAAGACCCCAAGCTGAGACACGTCCTGTCCCTCAGACGCCAGGTCTTTATGTTTTTAGAGTCACCCCCACAGTCACTAGAGGTGTCCTTCAAGGTGAGGCACGGGGAAGGGTTATACCTGGTGTACGCAAGCTCGGGGCAGATGAAGTGTTTCGACTGTGGACAGGCGGGACATAAGCGCTTTGCGTGCCCGCAAAAGCAGCAGAAGAGCGCGGAGAAGCTCGCTGTGGACGCGGCGCTCCTCGCGGCCGGCCCCGTCGGTGGGCCCGCGGCTGTCCTTGTGGCCGGCCCCGGGGATGTCGTTGGTCCCGTGAGTGGGGCCGCGGCTGTCCTCGTGGCCGGCCCGGGGGCGTTGCGGGTCCCGTGGATGCTGTTTTCCCCGTTGGTGGGGCGCGGCGCTCGTCGTGGCTGGTCCCGTGGACGCTGCTGGTCCTGTGGTCATGGCTGGTCCTGTGGTCATGGCTGGTCCCGTGGACATGGCTGGTCCTGTGGTCATGGCTGGTCCCGTGGACAGTGGTCTGTCACTGCCAGGGTCCTCCAGCCTTAGTCGTCCTCTCACTGTGTCAGCATATGCTGATGATGCAAACATTTTCATTAGGCATCAGGGTGATGTTGGTTTGCTGCAGGATATCTTGTCACTCTATGAGAATGCCTCTTCTGCACGGGTGAATTGGGAGAAATCGGAGGCCTTATTGGTGGGACGGTGGACGGAGCAGGTGGTGCCTCACTTGCCCGGAGGTCTTCAGTGGGGAAAAGAGGGATTGAAGGTGCTGGGTGTGTTCTTGGGTTCTGAGGACTATCAGAAAAAGAACTGGGAGGGAGTTGAGGGGAAGGTGTGTGTCCGTTTCTCTAAGTGGAGATGGTTACTGCCCCAGCTGTCCTTTAGGGGGAGAGTCCTGGTTGCTAACAACTTGGTTGCCTCGACTCTGTGGCACAGACTCATCGCGCTGACACCACCAGGAGGTCTCATAGCAGCGGTACAGAGGTCTGTTGTGGACTTCTTCTGGTCTGGCCGGCACTGGATTCGTGCAGCAGCTCTCTATCTGCCTGTGGCAGAGGGGGGGCAGGGCCTCATTGATATCCAGTCCAGGGTCCTCTCTTTCAGACTGTGGACTGCACAGAAGCTGCTTTATGACTGCGGCCCCAGCTGGATGGACACTGCTCGACTGCTGCTGAGGAGGGCTGGGCGGTTGGGATACGACAAACAGCTCTTTCTCCTACAACCTGAGGAAGTGGACTTGGCTGGACTGACGTCGTTCTACAATTCTGTCCTGCAGGCCTGGCAAGTGTTTAACTTCTCACGTGAACCCAACGAGGCTCCAGGCGTCTGGCTGCTGGAGGAACCTCTGTTTTTCAACAGGTTCATAAGGACTCAAATGCTGCAGTCTGCCAGCCTACGGACGTGGCTAAGAGAAGTCGGCTGCACTAAACTGGGACATTTGGTGAGGATGTCATCAACGGCATCAGCCGTGGTCGCCTTCAGGCAGAGCATCAACATCGCGTCTGTCAGGTTGACTGACAGGATAGTGAAGGAGGTCTGTGCCGCCCTGCCGCAACAGCTGAGAGCAGTTGTAGGACGCCATGCTCTGTCTGGCCGGTGGGATGAAGAAAGTGAGTACACCCCCCCCACTCTGCTCATCGCCCCGGTGGTGGGGGACTGGCAGGAGGGAGGAAATCAGCTGCTGACTTTCACAACCCCTCACCTGGACAGTTTTCAGGCAGCGGGGAAAAAGGCAATTTACGAAATCTGTGTAAAAGTTGTGAACCTGCGCTCTCTGGCGGGGTTGAAGGAGTTCGAGTTGGACCGAGTACTTTGGCCCAGGTATTTCCCCGAGGGGCAGCTGGAGGTGTTTGTATAAAATGCCCGTTGAGAAGCGGACAGCAGACCTCCAATGGAGGGTTGTACACGGGGCAGTAGCCACAAATAGATACCGGGCACACCTGGACCCTCTCATTGGGGAGGAATGCTATTTCTGCGGTCAGACGGAGACCCTGGAGCACTTGTTTGCTCGGTGTCCTCGGCTCTCAGTACTGTTTGAACTTTTGAAAGTGTGGTTTCAGGGGCTTGGAGAGAGTTTTTCTTTGTATTTATTCATTTTCGGGCCAAAATATTCCGCAAAAAAGAAGGCTGTCCACACGCTGGTGAACTTTTTGTCCGGTTCTGCCAAGCTAGCCATCTGGCTGACACGTAAGAATCGGGCCGGGGGTTCTGGTTGTGAGGACCCGGTGCAAGTCATAAAGGGACTGTTGAAAGCTCGACTCAGGCTGGAACACGCCTATTACACGGCAATGGGCAACATACAGACTTTCAGGGGTAGATGGACTACGGGGAGCATTTTATGCTCAGTGGGTGATGGTGGTGAGCTGGTGCTGAACTATTGATTGTCCTTGTTCTGTGTTTTTTTTGTTAATTTGTTTGTTTGATTATTATTTGTTTGTTTGTCTTTCAAGTGATGTTTTAGAGTGGTTTCTGTTTTCACTGCAATAGTGGAATAAAGGATTTTTTAAAACCAAACCTCTCTGCTCTCTCTCTCTCCCTC